>NC_057807.1:610089065-610241126 GCF_018294505.1 Triticum aestivum | reverse complement strand
TCCGTTTCGTCCGTTTTGCGGTACGGCACACCCCTCCCGATCAACAGGACCCCCGTTTCGACCGTAGGAGGTCCGTTTCCTTTGTTTTGCGATACGCCAGGCCCCTCCCGATCAACAGGACCCCGTTTCGAATGTGGCCGGTCGAACACAAGGCCGTTTCCTCTGTTGTGTGGTACGCCATACCTCGTTTCCATCGCCTGTTCCGTCCAAGCCCTCCCAATGAACACGACCATGCATTCTATTCCGACCCAGCCGGTTGGCTCCCCATGAACATGACGATGACACTGTTTCTCCTTTCCAACCCAGCCATGTACGTATGCACGATAGGCGTTAGAGACCCTGCCCGTATGTACGTACGTGGTCATATTTTCTTTCTTGCACCCTCGCCGCTGTACGTACGTGTACATGCTACGTGCACGCCTCTACTACGACACATGCGTGCCCCTACATCCACCAGTATATATGTACGTACACGTTCGTGACCAGAATGACAACGGTACGTACGCTTTGACCAGGTGGGTCCCGACTGTCAGGCACTTCCTTGCGTGCGAAGATGTAGCTGGTGGGTCCCAGCAGTCAGGGGGGCGAATCATTTTTTTTTTGCCCGGACGCACTTCCTTGCGTGCGAAGATGTAGCTGGTGAGTCCCAGCAGTCAGGGGGGCGAATCTTTTTTTTGCTCGGATGCACTTCCTTGCGTGCGAAGGTGCAGCCGGTGGGTCCCAGCAGTCAGGGGGAAATGTTTTTTTCGCGAAATATTGTGGCCCGTCCGGTGGGTCCCCGCTGTCAGGTGGAGGAATAATTATTTTCTGCGTAATAAGGAGGCACTTCCTTGCTGCGGCCGTGGACCCAACTGTCAGCCTCTCCACATACAGTCCACGTCCGATGGAAGTCGTTCCTTGACCACGTTGACCACACCACGCCGAGAGAACCAGGGAGGTGGACGACGGCGAGGCCTAGAAAGGGGACGACGGGGAGCCAGGGAAGACGCGGCAGTGGAAGCCCGTGCGGAGAGGAGTGCGAGGGTTCACTGGTTCGGCTACGGTGTGAGGCTGCCGTCGCCGCAGGGCCTGGCCAGCGATGGGAATAGTAGGGGGCGGTGAGGCCTCCGCGGCAGCACATCTGGCCACGGGAAGCAGGAGCATGCGGCACGACCAGCGCTGCTTTGGGCGGCTGGAGCAAGAAGACCAGAGGTTGAAGAAGCACTATGATCGTTGGATGGACATTGTACGATCACTAGAGCTAGAATCGTTTATATTGACTAAGTTGACAAAGCCCTTCGTCCCCGTCAACATAGTAGGCCCACAAGTGAGCCTCCCACCAAGGTGGGCCCCAACTAGCAGGGGGGGTATTCATTTTTTTGTGTGTAATAAGGAGGCACTTCTGGTGGGTCCGAGCTGATAGCAGGGGGAACGTTTTTTTCCGAAATACGGTGGCCTGTCGGGTGGGTCCCAGCAGTCAGGGGCAAACGTTTTTGTCGCGAAATACTGGTGGCCCGTCCGGTGGGTCCCTACTGTCAGGTGGAGGAATAATTATTTTCCGCATAATAAGGAGGCACTTCCTTGCGGCTGCCGTGGACCCAGCTGTAAGCCTCTTCGCGTACAGTATTCTTCCGATGGAATTTGGTCGTTGACCACATTGACGACGCCGCGCAAAGAGCACCACAGCGGTGGACGACGGTGAGGCTAGGAAGTGGACGACGCGGCAGTGGATGCCCACGCGGAGAGGAGTACGAGGGTTCACTGGTTCGGCTACGCTGTCGTCGCCGCAGAATAACAGGGGGTGTGGGTGAGTGGAGTGGAGGGATGGCCTGGCCAGCGGTGGGAGTAGTATGGAGGCGTTGAGGCCTCCGCGGCAGCACAGCTGGCCACGGGAGGCAGGAGCAGGCGGCACGACTGGCGCTGCTTTGGGCGGCTGGAGCAAGAAGACCAGAGGTTGAAGAAGCACTACGGCCGTTGGATGGACATAGTACGGTCACTAGAGCTAGAATCGTTTATCTTGACTAAGTTGACAAAGCCATCCGTCCCTGTCAACTTAGTAGGCCCACAAGTCAGCTTCCCACCAAGGTGAGTCCCAGCTAGCAGGGGGAGTATTCATTTTTTGTGCGTAATAAAGAGGCACTTCCGGTGGGTCCGAGCTGACAGCGGGGGGAACATTTTTTTCGCAAAATACGGTGGCCCGTACGGTGGGTACCAGCAGTCAGGGGGGAAACGTTTTTTTTCGAGAAATAAGGTGGCCCGTCTGGCAGGTCCCTGCTGTCAGGTGGAGGAATAATTATTTTGCACGTAATAAGGAGGCACTTCCTTGCGGCCGTCGTGGACCCAGCTGTCAGCCCCTCCACGTACAGTACTCTTCCAATGGAAGTCGGTCGTTGACCATGTTGACCACGCCGCGCCGAGAGCACCAGGGCGGTGGACGACGGCGCCGCCTACGAAGGGGACGACACGGAGCCGGGGAAGACGCAGTAGCGGAAGCCCGCGCGGAGAGGAGTATGAGGGTTCACTGGTTCAGCTGTGGTGTGAGGCTGCCGTCGCCGCAGAATAACAGGGGTGTGGGTGAGTGGAGGGATGGCCTGGCCAGCGGTGGGAGTAGTATGGGGGCGGTGAGGCCTCCGTGGCAGCACAGCCGGTCACAAGAGGCAGGAGCAGGCGGCACGACCGGCGTTGCTTTGGGCGGCTGGACCAAGAAGAGCAGAGGTTGAAGAAGCACTACTGCCGTTGGATGGACATCGTACGGTCACTGAAGCTAGAATCATTTATATTGACTAAGTTGACAAAGCCCTTTGTATGCTCCAACTTATTAGGCCCATAGGCCAGCCTCTGAAACGGTGCGCCCCAGATGTCAGGGGGAGGAATCATTTTTTGGTCGGCCGAAGCTAAGAATATCCGAGATTGAAGAAGAAGCACGACATCCGTTGGATAGACATCCAACGGCCACTGTTGCTAGAACCGTGTGTTGACTATAATAAGTTGACAAAGCCTTGCATACGCGTCAACTTATTTTTTAGGGGACGCGTCACTTAGTAGGCCCACAAGTGTGTGGCAGAGAACTTATAGCCCATGTGCGTTTTGTAAGAATGTACAACCCATTTTTGAATTCTAATGGAGTTTACAACAGCCCATTTACAGTTTGTTAAAAGTACAACCCATTTTCTAGGTAGGACAACGATTAATAATTTCAACCAACCGTTGAAGACATAACTCAATAAAATTTCCCATATTTTGATGGGATCCAAAATATTTTTATCCCGAAATTTCTATTCAGATTAAATACAAATTTGTGTTACGTAAAAATCGAACGAACCATTGCGTGCGAAACAATGAAAATTTAAGATTTTCAAAATCCATAAATAATATTTTATAAACTAATTTTGTGTTTGGTGAATTTTTTAATAGTTACTGCCCAGTTTTTATAATTACATCCCATTTATTATTTTTAAAGCCCATTTTCCTGTTAAGCCTAATGCACCCCTCCTAGGAAAGATTTGTAGCACAACGGGGCGGAGAATAACAAGTTGACCTTGCCTGGGTATTCCGCAAAAAGACGTATAGCTGGGCTAGCCATTTTCATCTTGAAAAAAGTAGTATCTGGGCTGGATATCTCGCCTGGGCTAGACGGGCCACAGCCCGCCCAGTTAATACCCTGCTCTCCTCTGAACGACAATGAAATCATCGCCAAGAAAAACTCTGAAGTGCTCACGCCTCAAAAACACAAATACTGCTCGAGCTTCTTGGTCCCAGTTGTCGGCCGCAACTTGTGCAATTCTCTCATTTATATTGACTACATAGGTTGACAATGGTGTGGGACCGTGATGTCAGGAAACCAGGAGAAAGCAAAAAAAAATATAGTTGTACATAATAAGGAGGCACTTGCGTACGTACGGCTATGGCCCTAGTGGGTCCCTAGTGTCATCCAGTCAAAATAAAGTCATCTCCTGAATCCTCATGTTCGTTGACCATGTTAACAATGCTCGGCGCCACGGCGAATGCAACAACTCGAAGGACAACGGAGAGGGCCTCGCGGGCCCTACGGAGGTCTGATACAGCGCCCGCTGCTCATTCAGGAAGCCAGGATCAGCGTACACCTATGAGCACCTTCGAGAAACTGAGACAGCATGAAACGGTAAGGCCGCGCTTGGGAGCTCTAGTTTATTTCAAACCTGTATTAACATACAAGTCTAATTTACTCGTCATCGGAAGGCCCGAGGTCTGTAAGTAAAACCGGCGGGTTACGCGTGTAATTTGAGAGACCAGTGTATATTTTACGAGCATTGCTATATGGACGACATTACCAGACGATACATGCACGACGTGCGTATCATGCCATCCATGGGCAAGGCTGAAATAGTAGCTAACAGCTGGATTAGCCATCATCCGAGTGTTGTTCAGCGTTTTTATCGTGTGTGAAGTACTTCTGATATTTTACTAGTCAAAATCGACCAACCAAGCGCCTTCGCCCGAGACCATCTGCTTTAATTTACAAGTGTTAGTTTTACAAGCGGTTTTGGTTGGAAAACGACGATCCAATCATGGCCTAATATCATGAGTTAGTCGGAAGATCATATGGTTTCACGTCTAACCTACCCGACATGTCGTATAGGCTATGAATGAAACATCAGACGATGAACTTCTTACGCACGGAAACAACAGAAGAGGATAATCTTCTTAACAAGCAAATCACTAGCATTAGATCGACATGCAAAACAATACGAAGCATTATTCTCAGGAGGCACGGTGAACAGCTCGTGATGCCGCATGCCACAACATTCCAAGCTCAACTTTGCAATCAAACACAAGGCCTGGCATTACATAGACAATATTCAGAACAAACTCTTAACACAGGAATATCTCAGCAGAGTAACTATTTACTGCTAAACTGAACACAGGAATAGGAAAAAACACTCGACGCTGCTCATAGCAAGGGCGTCCCACTCAAAAATATCAAATGCATGTCTTCTGGCTAACATCAATGAGCAAATTTGTAAAGGTTTTCCAATTCCAATATATTAAACTAACGTCTTCTTGCTAACATCAATGAGCAAATTTTGACAGGGTTTTCCAATTCCAATATATTAAACTAACGTCTTCTTGCTAACATCAATGATTAAACTTTGACAAGCTTTTCCCATTCAAAATATGTAATGCCTAATGATCGTTTCCTGTCTTAGCTTCTTGTACTTGTTTGGGCACTTTTTGCCCAGGGCACTCCACGTGTTGTTAAATTGCCAATGGTCTCTGCAGACTAGTCATGTCACCGGTGTCTAATAATACTTTGTAAAGCTTCTCAGCCATTCCTTCTGTAATGTACCACATCCAGTGACTGTTTCTTTCTGCAAAGTGGAACGACCAACTGGACCCAGTAACATAGCAGTTTGCCTTGGACACATTGGCTCCTTTTATGCAGTTCAACTAAAATCTAAGTCGGAATAAAACCGAGCTTTAATTTTGATATCCCTGTAAGCAACAATAGGTATAAGGGAAACAATTACTGAGAAATAACGGTTGATGACTTGTCTTAATGGGAAACAAAGCAGGAGAGGAGCAATTCTCCATCAGTGTGATTCATTCATATTGACTGAGACATTATCTTAACAATGCCTTGGTTCAACATGTATAAAGAACGACAAAGCAGAAAAGTACCATTCCTAAAACAATGTAACTGATTCATTTTTAAAGAGACATTATCTTAACAATACCTTGGTTAAACATGTAGAAAGAACTACAAAGCAGGATAGTACCATTCCTAACAAGTGTTGCAGTTTTGAACTAAGATTCAGTAGTTAATTAATTCTGAGAGTGGCATTGCTTAATTTTACCAGTGGCATTAGATTAACAAAAAGCATAAATAGTTCCAGGGGAGAGTGGGCGCAACAACAATATGTGCTTCCATCTACTTATAAAGGGGTTGATGCAGAGTTTGTTGTAACAAAGCAACAAGCATCATGTCTAGGTTGGTCCCATTTTTGTTCACTACTTAATGGGAAAAGACAGCAATACAATAGCTTCAATTCCACATTTATTTATAACAGTACCAATACAAGTAGCACAACATCTCAAAGCACACTGCACTATCATGTGGATGAAGGCCTGTTGACCTTTCATGAGAACACCAGGATAAAATACGAATCTGCTAACACGAATAGGAAATCCAATCTCATTTTGTGCAGTTGCACTGAAATCAAGCAAAGTGTTTCATGTAGCAAAGCAAAATGTTGCAATAGCAACAAGTTGAATAGATATCATGTGGTAGAGACCAAGATTTGAAACAACTCGACAGGAACAACGTAAACAAATCTCGATCTCCTTTTGTGCAGTTCCACCAAAATTAAGCAAAGTCACCAGTGTGGCATTCAAGTTGAACTGCACAAAACACTCTTAAAACATAAGTGTTTCGAGTAGTGAAGTAAAATGTCGCAATAGCAAGAAGTTGAATCGATACCCATGTTTTAACAGAGGCAAAAAGGGAAACAATTACTTGCCGATAAAGGAGGATGAAACAAACGTTTGAAAGAAAGAAGCATCTAACTTATCTTGGATGGAAAACAAAGTAGGATACTAGCATTTCTAAAAAGGCAGCATTGATTCATATTAACAAAGACACTCTCTTGAAACAACATTCGTTAAAAAATATAATTTACTTTTAACAGTGGCATTGCTTCACTTTTCCGGTGGCATTCTTAGGGCCTGTTTGGTTCCAATAAGTCACCTGACTTATAAGTCAGGTGACTTAAAACCAGTGACTTATAAGTTACGCCTGTTTGGTTGTCACCTGACTTATAAGTCATATGACAGACCTTCCCACACCAATCAACATCATGTAGGTGGTGGGACACACATAAAAGGGGGTGACTTATAAGTTTTAAGTTGGGGTGGAGCAACTTATGACTTATAAGTTGGGGTGACTTATAAGTCGGGTCTGTTTGGTAAAATAAGTCACTTTTTTCACTTTTCGACTTATAAGTTGGTGACTTATTTGGAACCAAACATGCCCTTAGATTAACAACAACAAAATAGCTGTATGGGACATGCTAGCACCATGTGTGTCCACACGTATAAATGGGTGATGCAGAGTATGTAGCCAAGCAGCATATCTGTGTTGGTCCCATATTTGTTCTCTTTGAACTTTTTTCCTATGTGAGGGCAACAAATCTAGTCCTGCACAAACTACCCGACCCCCCTAGTTTCTTTCCCTTTTCAACAAAGAGATCGGTTCCTTACAGATGTGTTTACTGGGTTACCCCCTTTTTCCCTTTCCGACCAACAAAGCGCCTGGATAGCCAGTCTATACTACTTTTCCTCCCTCCTTTCCTCATTGAACCACGTCCTAGATTCATGCTCCACCCCACCGCACCTTTCTTTCCTCTTTGAACCAAGACCTAGATTCGACTACAGATCGAAAAAGATCCACATGCAGCTAGAGCAACGACGGTTTCAAAGAAACTTATACCTTAGGGTCGTCGGGATGTGGCAAGGCGTGCGGCGGGAGGCCGGATCTGCCCACACTATGTACGGCAGCGAGGAAGAAGGGGTCGGTGGCCCTCCCGCATAGGCGTTGGGTGAAAGAGAACAGCGCATCCGACAGTGGATTGCCTCCCTCGCCGAAGGCGATAGAGTTAACACTGCACCTCCTCCCCTTCCCGGTGCGACGGGATACATACGCCTCCTTCACCAGCTGTGAGGGGGGAAAGAGACAAGAGGCCAACACAATCTTGTTTAGATCTGGTGAAGAGAGGGTGAGAGACTATGAATATAGCAAACCCTAGCAAATGAACGTTGAGCCTCCAGCGTGTAACATATATGTATTGCGGCGAGCGTGTGGAGAGTGCAAACCCTAGCGAACAAGCGCTGAGGCTCCCGCTTATATATATACTAATGTATTACGGACTGAGCTCCGGTGCCTTCACTCCATCTGCTTTTGGCTGTATGATAGGTGAGCCGGCCACATTTTGGGGCCACCTATCATAAACCCAAAGGCAGGTGCACTAAGTCAATGAAGCTATGCCCATATAGTACTCTCGTGTGTATACAACTAATATATAGTGGAGTGGTTTTCTTATTCTCTCCATAACAATCGTTTTAAATTGTGTAAGTACGAAATGAAACTCTTTATTTAATGTACAGAGGGAGTACTACTTCCGATGAACTAATGATCCACGCCCACGCGTCCTGGTCGCACTTCCTGTCCTTCACGTGTGGTACACTACCCTCCCTTAAGTGAACAACCACACATGCGCCAAATTATCGGAAACGTGTGAGAGTGTGTACAAATAAAGAATTTTAATTTCAATTATCAGAAATGTTTGAGAGTATTACAAAGTTTGACTTCAGTCAAATCTAATATGCGGAGTAAATAAAAATGGAGGGCTACTACGTCCATCCGGGTTTTTAGTCCACACCATTTTTTAAATCAAAGTTAATAGCTGGACAAATAAAATTACAGGGGAGCTGGAGACAAAGTTGTGAGAAGGCTTAGAAATCAATACAAAACTTATGCTCTTAGTACCAACGTCGATCCTTCTTCGAGGAAACATTTGGTTCATAGCCAATTGTGTGATAAAATTGCACCAACGTGAAAGACGACTGCGTCTCCAACGCAACCAAGGTGAACTGACGAAGGATATCATCTTTGTGCGTAACAAGCAAAGAGCACTGATGGAAGACAGCTTGTTTTTCATTGAAAATCGATCAGCTTCACCAGCCGACGCAACCATGAGGCGCGACCATGAGCATCGATAGTTTGTGGTCTATTTTTTTGTCCTAATTTTTTTGTTTCTTGTTGCTACATTATATACTTGTGGGAGCTTAGATGTGATATCCTTAAATAACATCTAGATGTGAATTGGACAAACTGATTTTCTAACGTACCAAGAAAGAAAACTCGATCAAAAACACGCCCCCGCTTCCAGGTCGCGAGAGTCGTCGCGCACACACACATAGACATAGACATGCATATCCGTGTTTACGTAAAATTCCATTTCCATCTCCATCTCCAATCATATTTGTCCAACTGGCACATTATTCACGTTGTTAATTATATACGCAGCAATATTAACGTACATCATCTCTTGTTTGCGCACGTCCGGACCGCTGCCACGGCCGGTCCTGACCAACCCGAACCCTCTTCATCACCCGCGCGTGCTTCCCGCCCGAAACGGTCAGTGCCGCATTCATGCCCGGCCAGAGCGGACGCGACCTCTCACTGGCGCCGGCATTGAAGCGGCACGCCGGCCGAGAGAGCGTCGCCCGCGCCGCTTCCGGGTGCACGCGGCTGCTCCGCGTTCAAAGGTCGCAATAGCCGGCTACAACATGCATGTAAAAAGTTTTTGGGAGTCCGTGCTACAGCTAGCTGTCCTCCCCCAACTCGTCAATCTCTTCCAGTAGTGCTAGTAGTACTCCATGGCGCGATCCATCGACAAGCAGGCGGGAAAGTTATCGTATACTCGGTTTGCGGTGAGTGGCATGCCGAGCGACCGTGTGGGGTCGAGCCGTGGAGGAGGGTGAGACACGAACACGACAGACGTGATTTACTGTGTGATTTGACTGCTCCTTAGTGGCCCCTACACGTACTCCCCCTACGTGTATGCAACAGTCACACGTACACATGGACGCAAAAACGCGCGCGACGCCCTAATGCATGCATGTCCGAGCACACGACGGAACACACACGGTCACGCTAAGTGCTCAACCTACACGTGCATGCACACACATACTCAGTCAGGGTGAGCTAGTGACCGTATAAACACCGGAAAATATATATATTGAGCGCAATGAGCGTATTATGAAGTCCACTGACCGTATTTTTACAAATATACAGTGACAGACAGTGTATTTATCTCGTTTGAAATTAATCCATATTAACCGGAGAGGAGGCAGTATGGACTAGCATTACTTGCGCGCGGTGGCTCGCAGGACAAGGAGAAACTTTTGACTAATGCAAGCTCTCCCTCGCTCAGGCGGTGGACGTGCAACAGTTAATTCGGTGTCAGATTGCCAGAAGCATACACTATACTACTAGTGCTACTATTGTTCGACTTCCCGAATAGGCGAACAGCCAAGCGCAAAGTTTACTAATATAGTCTATAAAGGTACGTACTATACTAGTACTAGGAACCGGATGGAGGAGCGTCTGCACTCTTATTATAATTTTAAAATGTGATAAAGCAATCTTCAACACATTTGGTTATCTTCGAGGGTTCTCGCATGTGATAATGGAAGTTGATTGCATGGAACACTCGCCACAATTCTCGCTTAATTCTGGCTCATATCCTGTTACAAATAGTAGCGCTCGGTAATATTTCCTCTTTTTTTGTTATTCAGCATGTAAACAGGTCAGCAAACCTTGCGGCGCATCTTCGTGCGAACCGTGCTTGCTGCACTTTGAATGTGGCCGAGAGCTGGCTTGATGAAACACCTCGCTTCCTACTTCTTTTTTTGCGGGGTACCTCGCTTCCTAGTGACCAGTGTCTTGGCTGATCGTCCTAAGAATGCTTATATATGAATAAAGCTCTCTCATTTACCCGCAAAAAGGATTGAGCCATATTAACCGGAAAGGAGGGAGTATGGACTAGCACTACTTTTTGGTGTGTCCCGTCAACTCGCAGAACGAGGAGAAGCTTGCAGGACAAGGTGAAGCTCGCTTACGCCTTTTGACTAATGCAACCTACCCTCGGTGGACATGCATCAGTCCATTCGGTGTCAGATTGTCAGAGGCATACACTGTAGTACCCAACATGCGGAGTACCATCATTGTTCGACTTCACGAAGAGGCGAAGAGCCAAGCGCAGTAGTACGAGTAGTACTACTACTAGAACCGCATGGTGGAGCGTTTGTACTCTTATTTCTTTTTATCTCTGATAAAGTACACGTTTATTCCGGAGAAGGGCGGAAAACGGCAGCCCAACATCAACATGTAATGAATGATATCGATCAACCAACCATGCTCGAATATATCTTGGCCTCCATGCGAACCCGTCTGTGTGTTCTCGCTCCTCGTCTCTCTCAAGGAACGGCGGGTTGGCTCTTTGCCGTCAATTGAGATCGGTTTGCTCACACTCCTGTCCCACATGTCAGTGATATGCCAAGAGGAGGTGCGTTGACCGACTGGCCATACGCGTACTTGGTTTTGAACCTTCATACTACTCCTCCCTCCGTCACAGTTTACAGGGCGCGCTTCATTATGATGCATTTCTCTCAATGCATTTCCACCACCAGAGAGACTTTAGACGCGTTTGGTTTAATGCTCAATTAATTAGGGCGTGGTAACCGCAATCAAGTCCACAATTTTCTCTCCATGTAACTACGGAATGGAGTAAGTGCATGCATGTGTGTACCCGGGGTGGAAGCACTGCATGCATGTGTGTACGCATTATTCCCTCTACTAGTAATAGACGCCGTGCTATAACTACCAATGCTATTTTTCAGGCCGATCGCTAGTCGCCTTGGTCCCACAGATCTTTTTTCTTTTTTCTGAAGCGCGCTGTATAAACAGTGACGGATGGAGTAGTATGAGCGGATTCAAAGAAGAGCGTATTGATGGTTGCTTCTTCAGAGCAACTTACAGTGGGAAAGGTGGGGCTTACGATTTGACTGCTCATTACTCACTATTAATGCGGCGCAACGACCGGGCTGAGTCTCCCATGCGGTTGTGCACTACCCCCTCGGTTCTTAAATATACTCCGGAGTATATTTGTCTTTCTAGAGATTTCAACGAGTGACTACTCAAATATTTGTCTTTTTAGAGATTTCAAATGGACTGGCACATACGGATGTATATACATATTTTAGAGTGTAGATTCTCTCATTTTGCTCCGTATGTAGTCACTTGTTGAAATCTCTAGAAAGACGAATAGAATATTTAGGAACGGAGGGAGTACACATACGAAGCAAAATGAGTGAATCTACACTCTAAAATATGCCCGTTTGAAATTTGTAAAAAGACAAATATTTAGGAACGAAGGAGTATAATTTTGTGCATGGCACATGGACCCGGATGATGAAGAGGCTTCTGGCAATGCTATCAAGCTTCCATCATTTGTTTACATAATTGACGTACTATACAAATAATTTTCCAGCGAGACATGAAATTGTACAATGGTGTGAGCTTTCAGCTTCTGTTTCGCGTGTCTTGCCATCGATGCTCTTTCGGAAACAATAAAAAACTAACTTCCTTGCTAATGCATGTCAATTATTAGCAGATCAGAGCTAATAATTACATCACAACTGAAGACAGAGTTGTGAGAAGGTGTTAAATTAAAATTGATCCATGCTTTCATTGGCAGCAACGTCCCCCCAGCTCTGTCTAAATCAACAAGGCATGTTGGGAAAAAAGTAGCTGTCTGGAGCATGCAACATTCCGATCATTTTGTGCAGTTCCACTAAAATAGAGCTGAGCGTCCCTGTTCCAAAGATATTAAGTGTGATTACGATAATAGAGGACTGCTGATGAAACAATAAACACATAAATAGAAGCCGGTCACCTTTGCAGTCTCTTTTAAGACTAACTAGTTGGAGAAGATTAGGCTCGGAGTTGGATGAGGAGGATAGAGCAAAACCAATCTCCCTTTGTGCAGTCGCACTGAAATGTAGAGACGTTGCCCATGTGACATTTTAGTACAACTGCACAAAACACTCTTAAGAAAAAAGTGATTTGTGCAGTTCACCAAAAGGTCGCAATAGCAACGAGGTGAAATGGATAGCCCTGTTTGCAAAAAAGAGGTAGAAAGGAAACAATTACTGGCCAATAACAGTTGATGACACATGCGACGACAAAAAAGAAGCATATTCCTTGCCCTAAGGGAAGATAACAACACGGTTGTGTTTGTCTAAAACGGTGTGAGGACGAGAATGCAATATGGAAAGTACGCTGGACGAGCTACGTTTTGGGCAAAGAACTATGGAAGATCCACATGCAGCGACGTGGGAAGACGGGCAGTGGAGCAAGGCCGGAGGGGATACCTGGAGGTCGTCGGGATGTAACTAGGTGAGCGGCGGCGGGCGGAATCTGCGAGCAGGTGGCGTAGGCCCTGCCGCGCCGGAGCTTGGTCAGAGAGAACGGCGTGTACCGCAGATCGGGACGTGCTGCCTCGGCGCCGTCGAACGGAGAAACGATGCACTTCCTCCCTTTCCCCCGGCGGACGGGATGCGGCCGGATCAGTGACCAACGGTGAGAGAGAGAGAGGCCACCGCACTCCCTTTCCCCCGGCGGACGGGATGCGGCCGGATCAGTGACCAACGGTGAGAGAGAGAGAGGCCACCGCAGCCTTGTGTGAGATACTCTGAAGAGCGACAAACCAGGCACGCAAGGCTCCATTGTATATAGTGAGCGGACTACCTTTTTCTCCATAAAAATCGTTTTATATTCTGTGTACGTGCCATTGAGCGCTATAACTTTATTTAAAAATAACGCGGCAACGCGTCAAGTCGAACTTTGTTTCGTGCAGGCGTGGTACACGACCTCCCTAGGTAAACAACCGCTACAGGCGTTCAAATTAGCACGTGGGCTGCCATTTCGTAAAGAAATGAGCTCCACCGTGTACCCGCGCGGGTGTGGCTGGGCACGAAGCGTGAGTACGTGCACGGTGCACCTATTCTCTTCTTGTATACGTACACCACCTACGTGGGGTTGTGTGAGAGAGATACAAACCTAGAGAGATATAGTGTGTGGGTTCTTGAGAGTTTTTTTGGGGGGGGGGGTTCAATCAAAAAATGTAACATATGCAATGTGTGTGAAATAGAGTCCTGGATATAACATATATATAGAGGGGGCGATCCACGAGAAGAGAGTGGAGGTATCACCGGCTTGAGGTGTCCATAGAATCGAAAAGAGGGATGATGTGTGTGTGTGTGCGCGCGATCGATAAAGAGTGCCATCGAATTTGTGTGTGCCCACGTCAAAGATATAGAGTGGCTGGCCTACTGGAACGTGAGAGGGGACATGTGCAGTTTGTCTCTGTGGCATGGATACCTACCTGCAGCGCTCGACTATCGGTGTGTGGTGGGGGAAGAGGGAGGCCCAATTAACTATAGAGGTACAATGGCTGGTATATGTGTGGAGGAGGAGAGAGGCCTACCTCATGTATTAAGGAGATCGATCTGCCTCATGTATTAAGGGAGATCGATCGGCATCCATGCATATGTGCATGAGAGGAATAAGGTTGGGAGAGAGACAGAGCTAGAGTGTTGGAGGGGGTGGTAGTGGAGTTGCTTCTAACAAATGGTGGGATAGGCTTGCTAGACAAACGGAGGGCACGCCCGCAATATCAATAAGAGAGGAGATGGCTGCTTGTTGTCTGTGCACGTGCGTGTGAGAGACGGGTCAGGAGGCATGCACGAATGATGAGGGGGGACGATGTGGCTGTGGTAAGCAGACATAACTACATAGGAAGATCAATCGCCCTTTGTTAGAGAAAGGAGAGACATAACTTGTGAGGTACGTCGATCGATGGGGGGGGTAGTTAAAGTCGATCCAGGTATATGTTGGGAGATCGATCGGTATACATGCATGTGTGTGTTAGAAGCAAACGAGGCACGAGGAGAAGGATAGAGATAGAGGGATGCATGTAGGAGGTGGTACGAGAGGCATACTATATCGAGCGGGGAGGAGTGTGCGAGTACGAGAACGATGAAAAGAGTGGTGGGAGTGAGGCATGGACGGTGACAAGAGAAGAGGGGAAGCTTGTGTTTGTGCTAGGCACACCTGGCTAGAGAGGCATATCGATCGATGTGTGCCGTAAAGAAGGAGCTGGGGGGCCTACACACACCGTGGGTGAACGACCTAAAGTGAAAAGACGAATTTGCGCGATGGAGCTAGAGAATGCTGAGGGAGGGTGAGAGGGATGCGGGCGTGTGCATGCACAAGAGAAAGTTAGCGCTAGCTACAAAGATAAGAGGGTTGTGTGGGTGTAAAAGACGAATAGAGATCATATATACTTCATTATAAAAAGCGAATTCGGATATTTGAAGAATTTATCATAGTGTTTTAAACCGACGTATGTGTGAATATATATAACGGTGATACACATGGTGTGTTTATGAACATGTTATACTACATTTAATATATTTTATCTCTACTCTTATAAAAAACGGAGTTGTTGATGATGGTGTGCCTGCCATCCTGCATTATAGGCCGTCCGATTTATATCTGGCGGATAGCAAGGAAACTATGATGGTTGAAGTTGGCAACAATCATGATTGTAGATTCTTATTGAAATAGAGAAACGAATTCAAATTTAGTTCGAATTGCAGCGGTAGTATAGACATTTGGAATGCACTAAAATGTTGGTATGAGTAGGTTACATGCATTATACAGCAAAGCGAAAAAAATTAATCGGACATAACATGGATTCATACTCCCTCCTTCCATCTATATAGGGCGTAATGAGATTTTTAAGACCGCCTTTGACTATTGACAAGATTAATAGTACATGACATGCACAATGTGAAAATTATATCATTGAAAGAACCTTTCACAGACGAAGTTAACGGTGTGCTTTGTGTAAGTTGCATGTCATATATCATTGCTCTAATATTTGGTCAAAGTTAGCATCGAAAAACGCATTAGGCCCTATATAGATGGAAGGAGGGAGTAGCTTTGAATAGCATTTGTATAGTAAAACGGGGCAAGACTCTCTCTTTGTGTGGTGTGAATAGTTTTATTTTTTTCGTTTTCTTTTTGGTTGAGGGAAGTGCGAATTGATTTGGTACGTACAAGTACAATATTACTACACGTTAGGCTTGTCCCTAAAATTCAACCCGCGTCTTGTTATATCCCGAAAATTCAGATATCGTGCTCCCAAAACTGGCGCCTTCACAACCCGCGCCTTGCTATCCCGAAATTACAACGCGCGCGAAAACTCCCTCCAGCTGCCAAATCCCGACACGCGAAATCCCCCTTCTAACCCTGAGCCGAAAGGGCCGCTAGTTCAAATCGGTGGGGGTACTTTTGTAACACACCCTACATTTTCGACAAGCGCGTCCCTAAGTCATGCTTCACCCCCTCCCATCGCCCCATTTTCGCCATTCGAAATCCCAGGCCGCCATAACCTCTCCGCTCCAGCCGCGAAACCCCACCCTCCTCCGTCCGCCACATCACCGCTGCCCAGCCGGAGCCTCTTCCCCGACGACGTCGTCCACCGCAACAGTTCGACGTCCCTCGTCCACCTCCCCGGATGAGGATCCGTCGTCCATCTCGCCGTCTCGCCGGTTCAGCCGCCCCGTCCTCCACCTCCAAGGAGCTGCTCCGACGATCACCTCGTCTATCGCGGCTGCTCCATCCCCACAGCACCGCCTTAACCTGCTCCACCAGAACCGCAGCATCCTCACCGACTCCTCGGACGAAGCCGAGGCCTACTCGGCGCCACCAAAGAGGTTGTACACTCATCGCATCGCACCTTCTCCTTAACTCGACCTCCCGGCGCCGATGGTGCTCCATCTCGCACCGCCATGGAGCGGCTACCTTGAAGCCGGTGCTGGGGCGACATCTCCACGGCGGCTCTCCCCCAGTGCGAGGCCCCTTCGGCGGCGGTATCCATACCAGTCGGATCTGTTGCTGCTGCTCTGGCTCTCGCTCGCTCGCTCGTGCTGCTGCTGCTCCGGCTCTCACTCGCTCGCTCGCGCTGCTGCTGCTACTCCAGCTCTCGCTTGATCGCTCACTTGCCCAGCTGCTGCTGCTGCTCTCCCCCTCGCTCGTGCTGCTGCTCTGCTCCGATTAAGCCACACTTCAGTCGACTGAATTGACTTTTGGGTCAGTCGATTTTCAGGGGTTGGGGGGGGGGGCTCGCCGGAGTTAAGGAAGAACCACCTGCAGCAGGGACGGGGGCTCGCCGGAGAGGTACCCCACTATCTATCTTAGGGTTCAGGGTGGGGCACGGGCGGCCTAGAGGGCTGGCCGGGGCAGCGGTGGTGAGTTGTTTCAGGGCGGCGAGGCGGCGCTGGGGCCGGCGGTTCGGCCGGTGGTGGCAGGCGGCTCAGGGGTGTGCAGGTTGAAGATGAACTGCAGGCCCTCCCTAAACTACATGTCAAGTGTCTCTCTGCTACCATTGCGTTCAGTTTCGACAGTAGCATTCAGATTCCATAGTTAATTTCAGTTTCGACAGTTAAGTTCAGAGTCAACAGTTTTTACCTCATCTGTTGTAGTCAGGTGGTTTTTGGTGATGTTAATTTTACATCCATTTTTCATCATCTATTGGAGATGCTATTAGAATCCCACTTGAGATTGACGATGTCTGTCTTGTGCTGCTTCAGCCTTGACGTCTTACGGCTCACCGGAGCTGCTCCAACGACAGAACGATCCATCACAACAGAGCAGTGCCCTGGACGCCGTCTACAGATTCCTCAGATCTTCCTCCACACCTCCGACAGCCACCTCTGCCTCAACTGCTTCAGCGACCAACCCAATGATGCTGAGGTCGACACGGCTACGGCAAAGAGGTTGTACACTTGTTGCGTCAGTTATTACTATACATTCACGTCGATCCATTAGGGCTATTTTGGTTCAACGGAAAAACGTCGATCCACTGGTTGTTACCATCACTCTAAATTTCTGCATGCTCTCCTTACATAATCTCACCATATTTTTTTCGTATGCATGTCAGATATTGTACACAGTCATGCTGAACATGTAGAGAAAAAGAGAAGAGTTTTGCGCGGCAATACAATGTCATGCAGACATCGCTCCATGGTGGGTTCAATGGCAAACCCTCCCCACCCCTCTCCAGATTGTAATCCAGAGGAAGATATCTGTTCTGAGGCGTATTCAGACGCCGCTGACCACTCCTATTTACCCCCCAAGGTGTTTGCTCTACCTTGGCATGATGATGTTAGTCATATCATGCATATGTTGCCTTGCAGTGCCTACTTTTGACATCATATATGTCATCTGCTTAGTTTAGACATGTTCTGTAATGCCACCTGTTTAGTTTCTATATCATATATGGGAATTATGCAGTCTCATGTCTTTTAGCCAGCCATAATATATGTGAAATGTGCAATGCCATCCTGTTTAACCAGGCATCATATATTTGAATGATATCTTGCCCATCCTTTTCTTCATTACATTTCCATTTGTCGACAATGTTTGTACATTAAACTACTCTTCCTGTGAATCAGCCATTTGGGTGGGAGATGGAAAAATCTGGAGTGAAAACAAGGCCTTCAGAGCAGACAGTGCTACCTGTCGAAGCAGATCTCTTGTTGGGTCCCGATAGCTCCTCAGAGATGGATTCAGAGACAGATGACCAGTCCTATTCCCCCACTGAGGTGTATGCTCTAACTTGGCACGGTTATACTGCTCATATCATGCATACGGTGTCTTGCATTGCATAGTTTAGACATCATATACACAATATTCAACACCATGTTCTTAGTTCAGACATCATATCGAATGCCCTCTGTTTAGCATATAAATCACATATGTGAATTAAATGATGCGATCCTGATTACTTAGATAACATGTAGGTGAATTATGTCATGCGATCCTGTTTAGTTATTCATCATATCTTTGAATTATGTTATGCTATGCTATCCAGTTTAGATAGACATCATATATGTGAAATTATGTCATGCTATCCGTTTTAGTTAAACAATATACATGTCAACTATTTCATGCCCTCTTTTTTCCACACTATCTATTGCATCTGTCTCTCATACAATGTCTGTACATTCAACTATGTTTCCTGTTTATCAGCCATTTGAATTGGAGCGGGTGATGCCAGTATCTAGCGGAATAAAAACACGGTCTTCAAATAAAACAGTGCTACCTCTTGGTGGAGATAGCACCCCGGTTGTACATGCACAAGAACCAGCCCTACCACACATAACCCAAACTCTCGCAGATTGTACCCCTACTGCGATGGACAGAGAACCAGCTTCACCCAATCTAACCCCAACCCCAGCCGATAGTAACCCAGTTCCTGTTGACACAGCACCATCTCCACCACAGAGCTCCCAAACAACAGCAGTTAGTAAGGCAGCTCCAGTGCCCAAAGGGCCAGTACTATCACGGCGAACCCCAACTCCACCAGTTAGTACGCCTATTCCTGTGGAGGAAGCACAACCAGCCAGTCGTAGTTTAGCATCTATCGCATTTGATGTTGTTAAATCGTATGTGCGTATCTTCCCATCTTGGAAATATTATACTGAAGATGAAGGAAAATGCCAGTTGCAGGTGTTTGTCCAGGAGTTATGTGTAAGTAATGTTATTCATGGCAATTACTTTGCTTCGTCCCATACATCCTACCTCCATGATGGTTATAATACAGCAAATTTTCCCATTTTTCTCTATAGAGAAGGACCGATTTGGAAACTCAGGATGAGGTAACCTGTGCTAATACCTCTGCTATCTTCAAGAATGCTTGGTGGCAGTATCGGAATTACCTGAAGAAAACGTACTTCACCGGCAAAGAAACTCATCAAATTCCCTTACGTTCTCCTGAGACACATTTACTGGACGATGACTGGGAACGCCTTGTTCTGTACTGGTCCCGAACCAAGAATGTGGTAAGGTCTATGAGCTCATTTTCTATTTTTAAGTATTTTATTCTTGCGTCTTACTGTACTCTGTTCATGTAGAACAAGTGCCTAAACCTGAAGAACAACTGTTCTAATTTAAGATTCCATTGCTATCATAGTTCAAAAAAGCGCTAGGCGTTAATTGTGCGTTTTGCCACCGCCTTGCGCTTTACTGACCAAAGCGCATGCTTATGCGCAGTTATGCACAGATTATGCATAGTTATGCGCAATGCGTTTTGCCAACGCCTAGAGCCTAGGCGCGCTTAAGCGCTCGCTTATGCGCGCCTTTTTTAACTATGATTGCTTTGCTCTTGTATCACTGTATTTACTGATACGAACTTATTTTTAAATTGAAGGATCCAATCGAAACTCCAATGGCACAGCAGGTATGTTCACGCATGTTTCTTTAACAGGTTTGCTCTTATCAATAGCTCTGTTGATTTCAATTTCAATTGTGTATACAGTTGACTTTCATATCATGCACATTACTAGCATCACAACAGAGCCAATAGTGTTGTTGTACATGTAGACCCGTGGTACCCATCTGAAATCTTGTTGTGCCGTGTAGTTTCCCACGCTTTGTATTCTTTCACTGCTGCTTTGTCTTGAACTGATATGATTTGAACCGTGTCTCTATTTTGATTTGGCAAGACAATGCAGTGACCATAGGACATAGATATATGTTTGTTTGATGCTTTTATTATGTACTAGTACTTGGCAATAGAAGACTTGGTAGTTTAATCCTGTCCACCTTACTAATGAACTGGTTCACCGAAATGAGTTTCATATACTAGTACATGCTAAACTTGTTATGTGTCTGCTTGTTTCTTCTTTTAGAATGCTGACAGAATATTGGGGAAGAGTGCCTTATTAAGCAATGGTAAAGGAAGTAATGCAGATAAGGTTCAGGATAGTGACACATCCTTGTTGGTCTCCAACAAAGCTGATAAAACAGCTAAGGAAGACTATCTTGAAGACAGCGAGACAACCCCAAAGTCCTGTCTTGGTTTAGTGTTCGAGTTACTGGCCACTACCGCATGCACAAGCTATTCAAACTCACTGTCTGAATCAGTTCGGTTTCTTGAGTCTCAACTACAAGCTGAAAGACATCGATCAGCTGTGCTGCGACAAGAAGCGGAAGGACTGCGGAAGTCCCTGGAGCATTCAGATGCATACTTTCTGGTGCAACAGCAAGCGTTGGAGGATTTTAGCGCCAAACAGGACAAAGCTAATCAGCTTGCTAAGCTTATTGCCAGCATGGTGGATACCCAGGATAACGTTTCTTGAGCTCTTCTGAAGTTGTTTCAGTTATGCTCTTGTTTTGCTGCCGCGTTTATTTGCACTGGTGGCCAATTTTGACGGCCAAGTGTATGTAATATGCTGCTTTGTTCCCTATATTTGCACTGGTGGCGAACTTTGATGCCCAGTGGATGTAATATGTGTAATAGCGGTAATAGGCTAGCCTTAATTGCTTGCTTATTTATTTCCTTATTGTCTTGTTTAGTTGTTTGCTTGTAGTCACTGCAGTTCTTTTTCTGTGTTTTTCTAGTGGCCACAATAGCCTATTTTTGGTAACTAGGCCAAAATAATCATGGCAACACACGGACTGTTGTAACCATGGGCCTCCTGCAGGCCGTATGATCCATGGGCCTTCGTTCGGCCGTAGGACCATTGGCCTTCTATACGGGCCGTAGGATCCATCGGCCTTCTATACGGGCCTTAGGGATCAATGGGCCTTCTACGGGCCGTAGGGTCCATGGGCCTTCTACGGGCCGTACCATCCATGGGCCTCATACGGGTCGTAGGATCCATGGGCCTTCTACGGGGCGTATCATCATTTCGCCAATCATGGGTCGTACTATTCATGGACCATAACGGGCCATTAATAGGCCGTATTTGATAACTCTATGAAAATAGCCCAATGGTTTTTTTACATGAAAACGGCCCAACGTATTAACGGTCCGCAAACAGGCCGACTGTAACGACGGGCTGAATTTGGCCCACAAGCAGAAAATGACAGTAACGGGCCGTATGTAACCGAATGCTGCAAATGAGCCCAAGAATCAATGGGCCCTGAGAAGGCCGAAAGATAACTTGGGGTGGAAACGGCCCAATGGAATAACGGGCCGTTAATGGGTATAAAGTGATACACTGTTCATTACGGGCCAGTTTCACAATGGGCTGTTAATGGGCCAAGAGTTACAAAGGTCCTCATATGGGCCGAAAGAAGTCATGGGCCACACATGGGCCGGAAGTTAAAACGGGCTGAATCATATTGGACGCCCTAAATGACGCTACTGGGCCTAATTCGGATAGGGCGTAACGGGCCCTCGGTTAGCGGGCTGTAAATGGGCTATATGCGAACAGGCCGTTAACAGGCTTTCCGTGGGCCGGCCCACCACCTTTTGACAAAGTCAAACGGGTCGGCCTTTTCACAGGAATGGGCCTCTATTGGGCCGTGCCACGTGTCGACGTATCATAGGCGCCTTCCGTCCAATGAGTGGATGACATCTGTCCCGACGGTGAGCCGACATGTGTTTCCTCCAGCTAATGATGATTTTACACGTGGAAAATCCCCATTGGTCGGGGCTGTTAACGGGTTATCGGATCCAAAAGCCGACCCGGTAGCTTAACGTCGTTCTGTTACGGTGGATGCCACGTGTCGGTCACCCTTGACGAAAGCAGTTCTGTGACGCGCGATTTATCGTCATGGAAGTGGACACTTCCGTGATGATAATTTTGGTAATGTCATGGAACACTTCTACGATAGCACAGGTATGACTATCTTGATTCTGTCATAAATTTGTCATGGATGTACATGCATGACAAAAAACGCGACCTACTGTGAAAAACAGTATCATCACGGAAGTGTATTTTTTCGTAGTGTAGCTAATAACTATGGACCCGTAGGTCTGTCGTAAACTACTCACAACTCATTGGAGGGCTACGGTGTTGATGTAGAAGCCCTCCGTGGTCGATTCCCCCTCCGGCAAAGTGCCGGCGAAGGCTCCAAGATGAGATCTCGCGGATACAGAAGGTTACGGCGGTGGAATTTGTGTTTTGGGTGCTCCCTGGATATTTTCGGGGTACGTAGGCTTATATAGGAGGAATAAGTAAGTCGGTGGACGCCCGAGGGGCCCACGAGACAGGGGGCGCGCCCTATAGGGGGGGGCACCCTCCTATCTCGTGGAGGCCTCGGTTGCTTCTTGACTTGCACTCCAAGTCCTCGGGATCACGTTCGTTCCAAAAATCACGCTCCTGAAGGTTTCATTCTGTTTGGACTCCGTTTGATATTCCTTTTCTTCGAAATACTGAAATAGGCAAAAAAAACAGCAATACGGGCTGGGCCTCCGGTTAGTAGATTAGTCCCAAAAATGATATAAATGTGTAAAATAATGCCCATAAACATCCAAAAGGGGTAATATAATAGCATGGACCAATCAAAAATTATAGATACGTTGGAGACATATCACGAGCTGACAGCGCTTCAGACGCGCATCAGGAATATGTTAGACAAGAACATCAGGCTTGCCAATGTGATTGATACGTCCATTTTGCATCATGCTTTTATATCGATATTTATTGCATTATGGGCTGTTATTATACATTATATCTCAATACTTATGGCTATTCTCTCTTATTTTACAAGGTTTACCATGAAGAGGGGGGATCCCGGCAGCTGGAATTCTGGCTGGAAAAGGAGCAACTATTGGAAACCTATTCTACATAGCTCCAAAAATCCTGAAACTACACAGTTATTTTTGGAATTAATAAGAATTATTGAGTGAAGAAAGCACACGAGGGGGCCCACACCCTGGCCAGGAGGGTGGGGGGCGCCCACCCCTACTGGGTGCACCCCCTGTCTCCTGGGCTCCCTGGTGGCCCTCTGGTACCCATCTTTTGCTATATGAAGGCTTTTACCCTGGAAAAAATCAGAGGCATGCTTACGGGAGAAACTCCGCCGCGACAAGGAGGAACCAATCTAGAGCACCGGTAGAGCTGTTCTGCCGGGGAAACTTCCCTCCGGGAGGGGGAAATCATCACCATCGTCATCACCAACGATCCTCTCATCGGGAGGGGGTCAATTTCCATCAACATCTTCACCAGCACCATCTCCTCTCAAACCCTAGTTCATCTCTTGTATCCAGTCTTGTATCTAAAACCACAAATTGGTACATGTGGGTTGCTAGTAGTGTTGATTACTCCTTGTAGTTGATGCTAATTGGTTTACTTGGTGGAATATCATACGTTCAGATCCTTAATGCATATTATTACTCCTCTGATTATGAACATGAATATGCTTTGTGAGTAGTTACGTTTGTTCCTCAGGACATGGGTGAAGTCTTGCTATTAGTAGTCATGTGAATTTGGTATTCATTCGATATTTTGATGAGATGTATGGTGTCTTTCCTCTAGTGGTGTTATGTGAACGTCGAATACATGACACTTCACCATTATTTGGGCCAGAGGAAGGCATTGGGAAGTAATAAGTAGATGATGGGTTGCTAGACTGACAGAAGCTTAAACCCTAGTTTATGCGTTGCTTCATAAGGAGCTGATTTGGATCCATATGTCTAATGTTGTGGTTAAGTTTACCTTAATACTTCTTTTGTAGTTGTGGATGCTTGCAATAGGGGTTAATCAAAAGTGGGTTGCTTGTCCAAGTAAGGGCAGTACCCAAGAACCGGTCCACCCACATATCAAATTATCAAAGTACCGTACGCGAATCATATGAGCGTGATGAAAACTAGCTTGACGATAATTCCCATGTGTCCTCGGGAGCTCTTTTCTCATTATAAGAAATTGTCCAGGCTTGTCCTTTGTTACAAAAAGGATTGGGCCACCTTGCTGCACTTTATTTACTTTCATTGCTTGTTACTCGTTACAATTTATCTTATCACAAAACTATTTGTTACCAACAATTTTAGTGCTTGCAGAGAAAACCTTACTAAAAAATGATTGTCATTTCCTTCAGCTCCTCGTTGGGTTTGACACTCTTACTTGTCGAAAGGACTACGATAGATCCCCTGCACTTGTGGTCATCAAGACTCTTTTCTGGCGCCATTGCCGGGGAGTGAAGCGCCTTTGGTGAGTGGAACTTGGTAAGGAAACATTTATATAGTGTGCTAAAATTTTCTGTCACTTGTTACTATGGAAACTAATCCTTTGAGGGGCTTGTTAGGGGTATCTTCACCCTGACCAGAAGATAAAAGAGTTGCTCCTCAACCTACTGAACCTACTAAAAATATTTACTTTGAGATTCCTTCGGGTATTATAGAGAAACTGCTAGCTAATCCCTTTGCAGGAGATGGAACATTGCATCCTGATTTACACCTTATCTTTGTGGATGAAGTTTGTGGATTATTCAAGCTTGCAGGTATCCCCGATGATGTTGTCAAGAGGAAGGTCTTCCCTTTATCTTTGAAGGGAGATTCATTGACATGGTATAGGCTATGTGCTGATACGGGATCTTGGAATTATAAACGATTGAAGTTGGAATTTCACCAGAAGTTCTATCTATTCATCTTGTTCATCGTGATCGTAATTACATATATAATTTCTGGCCTCGCGAAGGATAAAGCATCGCTCAAGCTTGGGGAGGCTTAAGTCAATGTTATATTCATGCCCCAATCATGAGCTCTCAAGAGAAATGATTATTCAAAAATTTATGCTTGGCTTTCTCCCAATACTCGCAACATGCTCGATACTTCCTGTGCTGGTTCTTATATGCTGAATACTATTGAATTCAAATGGGACTTATTGGAAAGAATTAAAGGAAACTCTGAAGATTGGGGTTCCAATGATGGTAAGGAGTCAGGTATGACACGTAAGTTTGATTGTGTTAAATCTTTTATGGATACCGATGCTTTTCGTGGATTTAGCACTAAATATGGACTTGACTCTGAGATAGTAGCTTCTTTCTGTGAATCTTTTGCTACTCACGTTGATCTCCCTAAGGATAAGTGGTTTAAATATAATCCTCCCATTGAAGTAAAAGTAGTTGCACCTATTACAGTTGAAGAAAAGACTATCACTTATAGTGATCCTATTGTTCCTACTACTTATGTTGAGAAACCTCCTTTTCCTGTTAGGATAAAGGATCATGCTAAAACTTCAATTGTTGCTCGTAAGAGTAATACTAGAACTTATACACCTCCTGAGAAAATCAAAGTTGAACCTAGTATTGCCATGGTTAAAGATCTCTTGGATGAGGATTTAGATGGGCATGTTATTTTTTTCTGTGGTAAGACTGCTAATATTGTTAAACCAGATGCTAAGATACATAGACCTGTTGTAGGCATGCCTGTTATTTATGTTAAAATAGGAGATCATTGTTATCATGGCTTATGTGATATGGGTGCTAGTCCTAGAGCAATACCCTATGACTTATATAAAGAAATTATGCATGATATTGCACCCGTTGAATTGGAAGGTATTGATGTTACTATCAAGCTTGCCAATAGATATACTATTTCACCAGTTGGGATTGTTAGAGATGTCGAAGTCTTGTGTGGGAAGGTTAAATACCCTACTGATTTTCTCGTTCTTAGTTCCCCACAAGATGATTTTTGTCCCATTATCTATGGTAGACCCTTCTTGAATACTGTTAATGCTAGGACTGATTGTGAAAAGGATACCGTTACAATTGGTTTAGAGGATGTGTCTCATGAGTTTAATTTTGCTAAGTTTCATAGACAACCTCGTGATAGAGAATCACCTAGCAAGGATGAGATTATTGGTCTTTCTTCTATTGCCGTGCCTCCTACTGATCCATTAAAACAATATTTGCTAGACCATGAAAATGATATGTTTATGAAGGAAAGAAGGGAAATAGATGAAGTGTTCCTTCAACAAGAACCTACTCTGAAACACAATCTACCTGTTGAAATCCTAGGGGATCCCCCTCCACCCAAGGGTGATCCTGTGTTTGAACTCAAACCATTACCTGGTAATCTTAAGTATGCTTATCTTGATGAAAAGAAAATATATCCTATTATTATTAGTGCTAATCTTTCAGAGCAAGAAGAAGAAAGATTATTGAAAACTCTGAAGAAGCACCGTGCTGCTATTGGATATACTCTGGATGATCTCAAGGGCATTAGTCCCACGTTATGCCAACACAAAATTAATTTGGAGGATGATGCCAAACCAGTTAGAGATCCTCAACGACAATTGAATCCTAAGATGAAAGAAGTTGTAAGAAAGGAGATACTAAAGCTCCTTGAGGCAGGTATAATTTATCCCGTTGCTGATAGTGATTGGGTAAGCCTTGTCCATTGTGTTCCTAAAAAGGGAGGTATTACTGTCATTCCTAATGATAAAGATGAATTGATCCTGCAAAGAATTATTACAGGTTATAGGATGGTAATTGATTTCCGTAAATTAAATAAAGCAACTAAGAAAGATCATTACCCTTTACCTTTTATCGATCAAATGCTAGAAAGACTATCCAAACACACACATTTCTGCTTTCTAGATGGTTATTCTAGTTTCTCTCAAATACCTGTGCCAGCGAAGGATCAATCAAAAACTACTTTTACTTGCCCTTTCAGTACTTTTGCTTATAGACGTATGCCTTTTGGTTTATGTAATGCACCTGCTACCTTTCAAAGATGCATGATGGCTATATTCTCTGACTTTTGTGAAAAGATTTGTGAGGTATACATGGATGATTTCTCCGTTTATGGATCTTCTTTTGATGATTGCTTGAGCAACCTTGATCGAGTTTTGCAGAGATGTGAAGACACTAGTCTCGTGTTGAATTGGGAAAATTGTCACTTTATGGTTAATGAAGGCATTGTCTTGGGGCATAAGATTTCCGAGAGAGGTATTAAAGTTGATAAAGCTAAAGTTGATGCTACTGAAAAGATGCCATATCCCAAGGACATAAAAGGTATAAGAAGTTTCCTTGGTCATGCCGGTTTTTATAGGAGGTTCATTAAGGACTTTTCTAAAATCTCTAGGCCTTTGACTACTTTATGGCAAAAAGATATTCCTTTTGTCTTTGATGATGATTGTGTAGAAGCATTTGAAATACTTAAGAAAGCTTTGATCACTGCACCTATTATTCAACCACCTGATTGGAATTTATCTTTTGAAATTATGTGTGATGCTAGTGATTATGCTGTAGGTGCTGTTCTAGGGCAAAGAGTTGATAAGAAATTGAATGTTATCCAGTATGCTAGTAAGACTCTGGATATTGCCCAGAGAAATTATGCTACTACTGAAAAAGAGTTCTTAGCAGTTGTGCTTGCTTGTGATAAGTTTAGACCTTATATTGTTGATTCCAAAGTTACTATTCACACTCATCATGCTGCTATTAAATATCTTATGGAAAAGAAAGATGCTAAGCCTAGACTTATTAGATGGGTTCTCTTGCTCCAAGAATTTGATTTACATATTGTTGATAGAAAGAGAGCTGAGAACCCCGTTGCAGACAACTTGTCTAGGTTAGAGAATGTTCTTGATGACCCACTGCCTATTGATGATAGCTTTCTTGATGAACAATTAGCGGTCATTAATGCTTATCGTACTGCTCCTTGGTATGTTGATTATGTTAATTACATTGTTGCTAAATTTATACCACCTAGTTTCACATACCAGCAAAATAAAAATTCTTTTACGATTTAAGACATTACTTCTGGGATGACCCATACCTTTATAAAGAAGGAGTAGATGGTGTTATTAGACGTTGTGTACCTGAGCATGAACAGGAACAGATCCTACGCAAGTGTCATTCTGAATCATATGTAGGACACCATGCTAGAGATAGAACTGCACATAAGGTATTGCAATCCGGTTTTTATTGGCCTACTCTCTTCAAAGATGCTAGTAAGTTTGTCTTGTCTTGTGATGAATGTCGAAGAATTGGTAATATTAGTAGACGTCAAGAAATTCCTATGAATTATTCTCTTGTTATTGAACCATTTCATGTTTGGGGCTTTAATTATATGGGACCTTTTCCTGCCTTTAATGGTTACACACATATTTTAGTTGTTGTTGATTACGTTACTAAGTGGGTAGAAGCTATTCCACCTAGTAGTGTTGATCATAACACTTCTATTAAAATGCTTAAAGAAGTTATTTTTCCGAGGTTTGGAGTCCCTAGATATCTTATGACTCATGGTGGTTCACATTTTATTCATGGTGCTTTCCATAAGATGCTTGCTAAATATGATGTTAATCATAGAATCGCATCTCCTTATCACCCGAAGTCTAGTGGTCAAGTAGAGTTAAGCAACATAGAGCTCAAATTAATTTTGCTAAAGACTGTGAATAGATCTAGAAAGAACTGGTCCAAAAAACTTGATGATGCATTATGGGCCTATAGAATTGCATACAAAAATCCTATGGGTATGTCTCCATATAAGATGGTTTATGGAAAAGTATGTCACTTACCTCTTGAACTTGAACATAAAGCATATTGGGCTATTAAACAGCTCAACTATGACTTCAAACTTGCCGGTTGTCGGTGTACTAGAGTAGGGATACCCTAGTATCCCGAACTTGTGCACGGGCAGTTGCAGCCACCCGCGGCAAGGCTTGCCGGGTGACCGCCAAGGTCCTCCGCGGTTCCTGTGGAGCCATTCAAGAACAAAGTGTCTAAGCCAAGGAGACAAGGCCCGGGCAAGAGGAGCTTGCCAGGAAGGCCAACCAAGGCATAAGAGCAAAGTATCCAAGCCAAGGAGACAAGGCCCCGGCAAGAGGAGCTTGCCGGGAAGGCCCACCAAGGCATAAGAGCAAAGTATCCGAGCCAAGGAGACAAGGCCCTGGCAAGAGGAGCTTGCCGGGAAGGCCCACCAAGGCATCTCAAGGAGCTTGCCGCGACGCGCCACGCGTCCCGGCAAGGCCCGGGGAGCGACAAGCCTCCGGACGCGACAAGACAACGACCGCGGCAAGGCACTTGCCGCGGCACGCTACCACCCTGTACCTACGCTCCAGCGCATCCACCAACGTGTCGCCCTGGGGCCTTTCCAGGCGCGCGTGGCGAGAGGTTGTGCAGCCAGCGGTGCGCGGTGGCAAGCGGCACTGATAAGATCGCCATCATGGCGAGCGGTGGCGCCCCTGACAGTCCCTTTCTGCACTGTTTTGGGCGACATAGATGGGCATTTAATGCCTTTGTCCCCTGCCGTCAGGGTTAGGTAGGAAACACTGTACAGGTAGCTGTACCAACCACAAGTCCTTTTCCATTTTTACCCTTGTTTACGTTGCCACCTGTCGGTGACCCCTTGAGCATATAAAAGGAGGCCCATGCGCAACGTAGAGAGGGGTTCGGAAGGTTCGAAGCCAGAAAACACTCACGCTCGGTCTCGTTAGCAGCTAGAAGTGTACTGTAGCACTCAGCGCTCCCGAGCAAGAACTCAATACAATCAGACAAGCAGCAGTAGGAGTATTATCTCTCCGGAGAGCTCCGAAGCTGGGTAAACAGCTCGTGTGCTTCGCCTCGATCTGCTCTTCGTGCGATCTCCGCCCCCCGCCTAACCGAAAGGGACTCGGTCCGCCGGTCCCATAGGTGTCCGTGGATCAGTTTCCCCGACACCGGTCAGAAGAGGTTATTTGATATTAGCTCACTTGATGAATGGAGAACCCAAGCCTATGAGAATGCCAAGCTATTCAAAGAAAAAGTCAAACGCTGGCATGACAAAAGGATACAAAAGTGTGAGTTTAACGTAGGTGATTATGTGTTATTATTCAACTCTCGTTTAAGATTTTTTGCAGGAAAACTTCTCTCTAAATGGGAAGGTCCTTATGTTATCGAGGAGGTCTATCGTTCCAGTGCCATAAAAATCAACAACTTCGAAGGCACAAGTCTGAGGGTGGTGAACGGTCAAAGAATCAAACATTATATCTTAGGTAATCCTATCAATGTTGAAACTAATATTGTTGAGACCGTAACCCCGGAGGAATACATAAGGGACACTTTCCAGAACGTTCTAGACTCCAAAAAGGAATAGGTATGTGGTACGGTAAGTAAACCGACTCCAAAACAATTCTAATGACAATTTTTAACCGTTTTGGAATATTTAAGAATTTTGGAAAGAAAGAAGTAGTCCGGGAAGGACACGAGGCTTCCACAAGGGTGGAGGGCGCGCCTGCCCTTCCTAGGCGCGCCCCCCTGTCTCGTGGCCACCTCGTGTGCCTCCCGGACCCCGTTTTCTTGCACATTACGTATTTTGGTCGGTTGATAACCCACAAGTGTAGGGGATCGCAACAGCTTTCGAGGGTGAAGTACAACCCAAATTTATTGATTCGACACAAGGGGAGCCAAAGAATAATCTTGAGTATTAGCAGTTGAGTTGTTAATTCAACCACACCTGGATAACTTAGTATCTGCAGCAAGTTATTTAGTAGCAAAGTAGTATGATAATAATGGTAACAGTAGCAACAGTAAAGATAAATGTTTTTGGGTTTTTGTAGTAGTTGTAACAGTAGCAACGGAAAAGTAAATAAGCGAAGAACAATATATGAAAAGCTCGTAGGCAATGGATCAGTGATGGATAATTATGCCGGATGCAATTCCACATGCAATAGATATAACATAGGGTGATATAGAACTAGCTCCAATTCATCAATGTAATGTAGGCACGTATTCCGTAAATAGTCATACGTGCTTATGGAAAAGAACTTGTATGACGTCTATTGTCCTACCCTCCCGTTGCAGCGGGGTCCTTACGGAAACTAAGGGATATTAAGGCCTCCTTTTAATATAGAACCGGAACAAAGCATTAACACATACTGAATACCGATTATTGTCACTTCGGGGTTGTCGGATCATAACACATAATAGGTGACTATAGACTTGCAAGATAGGATCAAGAACACACATATATTCATGAAAACATAATAGGTTCAGATCTGAAATCATGGCACTCGGGCCCTAGTGACAAGCATTAAGCATAGCAAAGTCATAGCAACATCAATCTCAGAACATAGTGGATACTGGGGATAAACCCTAACAAAACTAACTTGATTACATGGTAAATCTCATCCAACCCATCACCATCCAGCAAGCCTACGATGGAATTACTCACATACGGCGGTGAGCATCATGAAATTGGTGATGGAGGATGGTTGATGATGACAACGGCCACGAATCCCCCTCTCCGGAGCCCCGAACGGACTCCAGATCACCCCTCCCGAGAAAGATTAGGGCTTGGCGGCGGCTCCGTGTCATAAAACGCGATAAAACTTTCTCCTTGATTTTTTTCTCCACGAGACGGAAGATATAGAGTTGGAGTTGAGGTCGGTGGAGGTCTAGGGGGCCCACGAGATAAGAGGCCGCACCCTAGGGGCACCCCCTTGTCTCGTGGACAGGCTGTGGGCCCCTGGCATTAATTCTTTCGCCAAAAATTCTTATTAATTCCAAAAAGTGCCTCCGTGGATTTCCAGGACATTCTGAGAACTTTTCTTTTCTACACATAAAACAACATCATGGCAATTCTGCTGAAAACAGCGTCAGTCTGGGTTAGTTTCATTCAAATCATGCAAGTTAGAGTCCAAAACAAGGGCAAAAGTGTTTGGAAAAGTAGATACGTTGGAGACGTCTCAACTCCCCCAAGCTTAAACCTTTGCCTGTCCTCAAGCAATTCAGTTGATAAACTGAAAGTGATAAAGAAAAACTTTTACATACTCTGTTTGCTCTTGTTGTTGTAACATGAAAAGCCAACATTCAAGTTTCATCAAATATTATGAACTAACCATACTCACAATAACACATAGGTCTCACAATTACTCACATCAATAGCATAATCAGCTAGCGAGCCATAATAATAAAACTTGGATGACAACACTTTCTCAAAATAATCATAACATGATATAACAAAATGGTATCTCGCTAGCCCTTTCTGAGACCGCAAAACATAAATGCAGAGCACCTTTAAAGATCAAGGACTGACTAAACATTGTAATTCATGGTAAAAGAGATCCAGTCAAGTCATACCCAATATAAACCAGTAATAATGAATGCAAACGACAGTGTGCTCTCCAGTGGGTGCTTTTAATAAGAAGGGTGATGACTCAACATAAAAGTAAATAGATAGGCCCTTCGCAGAGGGAAGCAGGGATTTGTAGAGGTGCCAGAGCTCGATTTTTAAAATAGAGATTGAATAACATTTTGAGCGGCATACTTTTGTTGTTAATGCAACATCTATGAGATGGTTGTATCTTCCATACTAAATGCATTATAGGCAGTTCCCAAATAGAATGGTAAAGGTTTATACTCCCCCAACCACCAACAAGCATCAATCCATGGCTTGCTCAAAACAACGAGTGCCTCCAACATACAACAGCCCTGGGGGAGTTTTGTTTAATTATTTTGATTTTCTTTGATCTTTTTGGATCATGGGACTGGGCATCCCGGTTACTGGCCCTTTCTCGTGAATGAGGAGCAGAGTCCACTCCTCTTGAGAATAACCCACCTAGCATGGAAGATATAGGCAGCCCTAGTTGTAACATGAGCTGCTTGAACATACAAAACAGAATTTCATTTGAAGGCTTGGAGTTTGGCACATACAAATTTACTTGGAACGGCAGGTAGACTTGCAAGATAGGATCAAGAACACACATATATTCATGAAAACATAATAGGTTCAGATCTGAAGTCATGGCACTCGGGCCCTAGTGACTAGCATTAAGCATAGCAAAGTCATAGCAACATCAATCTCAGAACATAGTGGATACTAGGGATCAAACCCTAACAAAACTAACTTGATTACATGGTAAATCTCATCCAACCCATCACCGTCCAGCAAGCCTACGACGGAATTACTCACATACTGCGGTGAGCATCATGAAATTGGTGATGGAGGATGGTTGACGACGACGACGGCAACGAATCCCCCTCTCCGGAGCCCCGAACGGACTCCAGATCAGCCCTCCCGAGAGAGATTAGGGCTTGGCAGCGGCTCCGTGTCGTAAAACGCGATGAAACTTTATCCTTGATTTCTTTATCCGCGAGACGGAAGATATAGAGTTGGAGTTGAGGTCGGTGGAGGTCTAGGAGGCCCACGAGATAGGAGGCCACACCCTAGGGGGGCGCACCCCCTGTCTCGTGGACAGGTTATGGGCCCCTGGCATTAATTCTTTCGCCAAAAATTCTTATTAATTCCAAAAAGTGCCTCCGTGGATTTCCAGGACATTCCGAGAACTTTTCTTTTCTACACATAAAACAACATCATGGCAGTTCTGCTGAAAACAGCGTCAGTCTGGGTAAGTTTCATTCAAATCATGCAAGTTAGAGTCCAAAACAAGGGAAAAAGCGTTTGGAAAAGTAGATACGTTGGAGACGTATCAACTCCCTCAAGCTTAAACCTTTGCTTGTCCTCAAGCAATTCAGTTGATAAACTGAAAGTGATAAAGAAAAACTTTTACAAACTCTGTTTGCTCTTGTTGTTGTAACATGAAAAGCCAGCATTCAAGTTTCATCAAATATTATGAACTACAATAACACATAGGTCTCACAATTACTCACATCAATAGCATAATCAGCTAGCGAGCCATAATAATAAAACTCGGATGACAACACTTTCTCAAAATAATCATAACATGATATAACAAAATGGTATCTCTCTAGCCCTTTCTGAGACCGCAAAACATAAATGCAGAGCACCTTTAAAGATCAAGGACTGACTAAACATTGTAATTCATGGTAAAAGAGATCCAGTCAAGTCATACCCAATATAAACCAGTAATAATGAATGCAAATGACAGTGTGCTCTCCAGCCGGTGCTTTTAATAAGAAGGGTGATGACTCAACATAAAAGTAAATAGATAGGCCCTTCGCAGAGGGAAGCAGGGATGTGTAGAGGTGCCAGAGCTCGATTTTTAAAATAGAGATTGAATAACATTTTGAGCGGCATACTTTTGTTGTCAACGCAACATCTATGAGATGGCTGTATCTGCCATACTAAATGCATTATAGGCAGTTCCCAAATATAATGGTAAAGGTTTATACTCCCCCAACCACCAACAAGCATCAATCCATGGCTTGCTCGAAACAACGAGTGCCTCCAACATACAACAGCCCTGGGGGAGTTTTATTTAATTATTTTGATTTTCTTTGATCTTTTTGGATCATGGGACTGGGCATCCCGGTTACCGGCCCTTTCTCATGCATGAGGAGCGGAGTCCACTCCTCTTGAGAATAACCCACCTAGTATGGAAGATATAGGCATCCCTAGTTGTAACATGAGCTGCTCGAGCATACAAAATAGAATTTCATTTGAAGGTTTGGAGTTTGGCACATACAAATTTACTTGGAACGGCAGGTAGACTTGCAAGATAGGATCAAGAACACACATATATTCATGAGAACATAATAGGTTTAGATCTGAAATCATGGCACTCGGGCCCTAGTGACAAGCATTAAGTATAGCAAAGTCATAGCAACATCAATCTCAGAACATAGTGGATACTAGGGATCAAACCCTAACAAAACTAACTTCATTACATGGTAAATTTCATCCAACCCATCACCGTCCAGCAAGCCTACGATGGAATTACTCACATACGGCGGTGAGCATCATGAAATTGGTGATGGAGGATGGTTGATGATGACGACGGCGACGAATCCCCCTCTCCGGAGCCCTGAACGGACTGCAGATCAGCCCTCCTGAGAGAGATTAGGGCTTGGCGGTGGCTCCGTGTCGTAAAACGCGATGAAACTTTCTCCCTGATTTTTTTCTCTGCGAGACGGAAGATATAGAGTTGGAGTTGAGGCCAGTGGAGGTCCAGGGGGCCCACGAGATAGGAGGTCGCGCCCTAGGGGGGGCGCCTCCCTGTCTCGTGGACGGGCTGTGGGCCCCTCGCATTAATTCTTTTGCCCAAAATTCTTATTAATTCCAAAAAGTGCCTCCATGGATTTCCAAGACATTCCGAGAACTTTTATTTTCTACACATAAAACAACATCATGGCAGTTCTGCTGAAAACAGCGTCAGTCCGGGTTAGTTTCATTCAAATCATGCAAGTTAGAGTCCAAAACAAGGGCAAAAGTGTTTGGAAAAGTAGATACGTTGGAGACGTATCATTGGTAAAAATTCATTATATAATCTCCTGAAGGTTTTGGCCACTGTATCACGCAAATATCCTCTGTTTTTGTTTTGAGTTGTTTCTGTTACAGATCTAGAGCATCATGACGTCTCTAAGCGCTCCCAAGGACAAGTTTTTCAAGAGGGTTATCAACCCCTATCTCGCGGAGGTGCTGCAACACCCTCAAACCATTGAGATGCGTGAGGGGGTGCAGCACATCCGCGATGTGGAGGGACCAAGGCGTACCGGAAGCGTGGAGACAAAGCTCTAAACCATGGAGCAAAGAGTTTTCAAGTGCCAAGGGATGGTGGAGCGTGGACTCAATGCCAACCAGATGATGATCACGGAGTTCACCAACAACCACAAGCTAGATGCCAAGGTCATTGGGGAGACCATCTTCAAGCTTCAAGAGAAAATCGAGCACCTCCAAGCCCAGATCTATGACCTGCAAAACCAAGACTGTGAGTATGAATATAGATTCAAGAGGATGAGTTTGGCTGCAGATTTAAGGATCTCGGAGACTCGATCATGCTTCTATGATGGTGAGCCGATGCCTTGGAAGATGGACGACAAGCCTACATCATCAACAACTCCTACTTCACCACCTCTGAGGACATAATCACATGGGTATGGGCACTCCCCTTGGCAACTGCTAAGCTTGGGGGAGGTGCCCCGGTATCGTATCACCATCATACTCCTATCTTTACCGTTTTATTTAGTTTGATCCTTTTAGTAGTATCTTGATCTAGTAGATTGAGGTTTTGGTATCAATTAGCTTTTGAGTTTTGCTTTGTGATCTCTTTCTGTAATCGAGTCCATGAGCTATTTATAATAAAGATTAGTGTTGAGTCAAGGGCTTTGCTATCTTACCATGATCTTGAGAAAATAGAAAGAATAAAAAGAATAGAAGAGTTCATGTTGATCTTATGGATAGTAATGACTTCACACATAGAAAGTATGAGGCATAAAATTGTTGAGAGTTGACAAACGTAGTTTTGGTCATCGTTGCAATTAATAGGAAGTAATAAGGAAAGAGAAGTTTTCACATGCAAATATATTATCATGGACATCTTTTATGATTGAGAGCACTAATTAAGTATAACATGCTAAAAGAGTTGATGTTGGACAAGGAAGACAATGTAATGGTTTATGTTTTCTCACATCTTAGTTAAAGTATATTATCATTGATCTTCCCAACATGTTGAGCTTGCCTTTCCCCCTTATTCTAGCCAAATTCCTTGCACCAAGTAGAGATACTACTTGTGCTTCCAAATATCCCTAAAGCCAGTTTTGCCTTGAGAGTCCACCTTACCTACCTATGGATTGAGTAACATCCTTCAAGTGAGTTGTCATGTTGCAGGCAATAAAAATTGCTCCCTAAATATGTATGACTTATTAGTGCAGAGAAAATAAGCTTTATACGAGCTTGTTATGGAAGCAATAAAAGCGACGGACTGCATAATAAAGGTCCATATACAAGTGGCAATATAAAGTGGTGTTCTTTTGCATTAAGATTTTGTGTGTCCAACCCTAAAAGCACATGACAACCTTTGCTTCCCTCTGCTAAGGGCCTATCTTTTACTTTATGTTTTTACTTTATGCTTGAATCAAGGTGATCTTCACCTTTCCCTTCTTCATTTTATCCTTTGGCAAGCTCCTTGTGTTTGAAAGATCTTCATATATATATCCAATTGGATGTAAGTTAGCATGAATTATTATTGTTGACATCACCCAAAGGTGAATATGTTGGGAGGCAACACAATAAGCCCCGATCTTTCTTAGTGTCCGGTTGAAACTCCATAACCACAAGTATTGCGTGAGTGTTAGCAATTATAGAAGACTACATGATAGTTGAGTATGTGGACTTGTTGAAAGGCTCTATTCTTGAATCTTTCTGATATTATGATAAATTGCAATTGCTTCAATGATTGAGATTTTAGTTTGTTAGTTCCCAGTGAAGTTTCTGAAGCATGCTTGACATTGTGAATTGATCATTACTTGAGCATAGGAAATCTTATGATAAAATCTATTTATATTGCTGTTATGAGAATGATCATGATGCCCTCATGTCCGTATTTTATTTTTATTGACGCCTCTATCTCTAAACATGTGGACATATTTTTTGATTTCGGCTTCCGCTTGAGGACAAGTGAGGTCTAAGCTTGGGGGAGTTGATACGTCCATTTTGCATCATGCCTTTATATCGATATTTATTGCATTATGGGCTGTTATTATACATTATATCTCAATACTTATGGCTATTCTTTCCTATTTTACAAGGTTTACCATGAAGAGGGGGAATGCCGGCAGCTGGAATTCTGGCTGAAAAGGAGAAAATTTGGAAACCTATTCTACACATCTCCAAAAATCCTGAAACTCCACGAAAGTTATTTTTGGATTAATAAGAATTATTGAGCGAAGAAAGCACATGAGGGGGCCCACACCCTGGCCAGGAGGGTGGGGGGCGTGCCCACCCCTACTAGGTGCGCCCCCTGTCTCCTGGGCCACCTGGTGGCCCTCCGGTGACCATCTTCTGCTATATGAAGGCTTTTACCCGGGGAAAAAATCAGAGGCAAGCTTACGGGACGAAACTCCGCCGCCACGAGGCGGAACCAATCTAGAGCTCCGGCAGAGCTGTTCTGATGGGGAAACTTCCCTCCGGGAGGGGGAAATCATCACCATCGTCATCACCAATGATCCTCTCATCGGGAGGGGGTCAATCTCCATCAACATCTTCACCAGCACCATCTCCTCTCAAACCCTAGTTCATCTCTTGTATCCAATCTATCTAAAACCACAAATTGGTACCTATGGGTTGCTAGTAGTGTTGATTACTCCTTGTAGTTGATGCTAATTGGTTTACTTGGTGGAAGATCATATGTTCAGATCCTTAATGCATATTATTACTCCTCTGAATATGAACATGAATATGCTTTGTGAGTAGTTACGTTTGTTCCTAAGGATATGGGTGAAGTCTTGCTATTAGTAGTCATGTGAATTTGGTATTCGTTCGATATTTTGATGAGATGTATGTTGTCTTTCCTCTAGTGGTGTTATTTGAATGTCGACTACATGACACTTCACCACTATTTGGGCCTAGAGGAAGGCATTGGGAAGTAATAAGTAGATGATGGGTTGCTAGAGTGACAGAAGCTTAAACCCTAGTTTATGTGTTGCTTCGTAAGGGGCTTATTTGGATCCATATATCTAATGTTGTGGTTAGGTTTACCTTAATACTTCTTTTGTAGTTGTGGATGCTTGCAATAGGGGTTAATCATAAGTGGGTTGCTTGTCCAAGTAAGGGCAGTACCCAAGCACCGGTCCACCCACATATCAAATTATCAAAGTACTGAACGCGAATCATATGAGCGTGATGAAAACTAGCTTGACGATAATTCCCATGTGTCCTCGGGAGCTCTTTTCTCATTATAAGAAATTTTCCAGGCTTATCCTTTGTTACAAAAAGGATTGGGCCACGTTGCTGCACTTTATTTACTTTCATTGCTTGTTACTCGTTACAATTTATCTTACCACAAAACTATCTGTTACCTACAATTTCAGTGCTTGCAGAGAAAACCTTACTGAAAACCGCTTGTCATTTCCTTCTGCTCCTCGTTGGGTTCAACACTCTTACTTATCGAAAGGACTATGGTAGATCCCCTACACTTGTGGGTCATTAGTGATCCAGGTGATGCTTATTCGTCGGATCCTTCCGTGCCAAAGCCGGACGTGCCATTTGTGGGAGTACGATCCGGCCAAGCACCAGACCTTGATGCAGTTCTTCGGCACTACGCACGAAGACATCTGGAAGGTGCTTTTCAAGTCCAGCGAGACGTGGCCAGACACCTCCGAGGACCGTGGGCACGACTTGGCCCATCCTGCTAGTCCGGTAAGTTTTTTCATGTTTTCAAGGTGTATCCTTTACTTGCATACTCGAGGAAGATGCCTAAGACTCCCTACTGTTTCTCAGGGCTGGACAAAGAAGGCAGAGTGGATTCACTGCCCGGCTCTGCTGCCCGAAGACCTAGCAATTCTACTTCTGACAAAGATGCTGGTTCCGGCACCCTATCAAGCGCCGGAGAAGAAGGCCAAGAAGAAGGCCAAGGGGGCCAAAGGTGGCCTCTGTCGCAAGGGTGCTTCAGACGTGATGTTTGAAGACACCGAGACTCACTCCTCCTCCGCCGAGGACAAAGAGGAGGAGGAAAGCAACTCTCCCCCTGAGGGGGGAAGGAATAAGAGGGCGGCCTCCACAAATTTGGAGAGGCGTCCAAGAGGGGGAAGGGTTCCCTCGCAGATAACTCCGCGTGGGACGTCGACAGCAACCCAGAGCGGCGCTCCTAAGACAAGCCCCTAGCCAAATCGTGAGTACCCAAAAACTTGGACACATTCATATATCCGGCCTCTCTACTTCATAGTATTAACATGTTGAATCGTGCATTTGCAGTCCGGCTCAGTCCAACCTCGAGTGGTCCTCATCTTTGGGAGATTTGCTGGACCTGGAGACGACGGACAGCGGGTCCCTTCCAGCGGCCTCCTCTCCCAAGGCCATAGATGGCACCGAGGCATTTTCCCGAAGGATCCTAGGCCAGGGAGAGACTCAGGAGGCCGTCAGGGTGGTGATGAGGACACAAACCTGGGGTAGGGTCATAGGCCGGACCTATACGTCCTACCCAAGGTCACTACCCTAGAAGATAAGGAGTCCAAGAGACAGCAAGAAACCCCCAGTCAAAGATGTCGAGTGCAATCCACTCGACAGTCATGTCACTCGAGCGTCCTCCTCCCTACTGTCGCTCGTCCATCCAGAGAATCACTCGACCTACCGAAGACCAGGAGTCACTCAGCATTACACCGGGCAGGCGTTCACTCCGTAGTCTTTAAGGTCATTAACAGCACTTAAGGCTGGCGTTACCAGTAATGCCCCTACTTTATGTACATTAAGTCCCTTGTAATGGAGGGCGGTGGAGGTCCTGGCGTACTCTATATAAGCCACCCCCCTCCTCTGGCATAAGGGTTCGCACCCCCTGTAACGTCACACATATAATCGAATCGACTGCCTCCGGGCATCGAGACGTAGGGCTATTACTTCCATTGAGAAGTGCCTGAACTCGTAAACCTCGTGTGTACACCTTCACCATAGCTGAGATCTTGCCTCTCCCTACCTACCCCCTTTCTACTGTCAGTCTTAGAACCACGACAGTTGGCGCCCACCATGGGGCAGGTGTCTTAGCGACTTTTTGGTGAAGTTGCAAGTTTTTCCGATCATCACCATCATTGTTTCTGCAGGAGGATTGGCTGAGGGCGGCGAGATCCGTCTCAGCGCGCTCGTTTTTGTCGCCGATGACTCCACGTGGCTTCAAGAAGCTCCCCTTGACATTGAGGCGCTCCCCGTCCGAGGCGCGACGCACTTTCGCGCGTGCGTTCACGGCGTCCTTCTCCGGCAGCCGTCGACTCAGTATCAGTCGACTCCGATGGTGTCTTCCCTCCCTGCTGTTTGCTGCCGCAAGCGATTCAGTCGATCGCGGCTTTAGCGGTGGGTGAAACACGTGGTGGCTCAGCGTTTAGCCACCAATCAAGTCACGGCAATCGAGCCCGACGAAACTCTCCATGGCATGTTCGATCTGTCGACTGGCTCCGCGGAGACCGCATCCGAGTGCGATAGCAGCGACCTGCGGCCGAAGTCTTGATGGTCGATGGACCATGTGGTCCTCCTGGCTTCCGTCGTGAAGACGGCGAAGATGGTGGCGGCGATCCATCGCGCGTTCATGAGGAATACCATCCCGAACCCCTCTCTTCGCAGCAGAGGGAAGAACTTCGTCGCCGCAACATGGATGCACTCCACACGCCCATCGTTGGAGAAACCCCCGAGGCTCGAGCCTTGGAAGAGGTGCGCCTGGCTAATGTGGCTGAGCACACTTGACTGGAGAACCTTCAGCGCGCCCTCGACGAGCGTGCTCGGGAGCGGGTCCCTGAGTCTAGTCGATGGCAACTTTTCCCGCATCCACCTAAGGTATACCGTACTCTGATTCATAACCTCGCAGCTGCGGCCCGAATAGCAGAGTCGATCCAACCTTCCCAGGCGGAGGCTTGCAGAGGGCTGATGCAGATCAGGGCCTTGCTCCGGGCAGCAGGAGAGTAGAACACAGCAGTGCCTCAATCGCGGAATAGGATTCACAGCATATGCATAGTAGCAGATACAGTTCAATCGGCCCACAGCCCAAGGTCGCCCCCGAGGCATGAGGGCCATGGACAGTATGATCATCCGCTCGACCATGACAATCATCGTTGAGTGCCCATGCCTCCTCCGAGGAGTGCGTCATATGTGCCTCGGCAGAACAATGACAGACGGTGTCACAGTGGCGAGCGCAGGGCACCGGTCGACCCAAGAGAGCTAGGCTTTGATGCGAGATACATCCTCGTTCAAGGCCTAGTCGACTGGAACAGAGCGCATAGAGAAGACCCTGGCAGAGATCATCCATGTGGCAGCAGAGTGCATGTTTCTGGTCCAGAGTGTTTCAGCAAAGCCATCAGGGCTGTAGTGATTCCTCCCAACTTCAGGTTGGTGACCGGGGTCAGTAAGTTCACTGGACAATCCAAGCCTGAAACTTGGCTCGAGGATTACTGAGTGGTTGTGCAGATTGGCGGTGGAAATGATGAATTAGCAATGAAGCATCTTCCTCTGATGTTGGAAGGGTCGGCCCGAGCGTGGTTGACTCAATTGGCTCCAGGCAGTATATACAGTTGGGAAGAGCTAGCTCGAGTGTTCGTCAGAACTTTTGAGGGCACTTGCAAACGAACAGTAGGATTGACCGAGTTGCAGCATTATGTACAAAAGTCGAGTGAGACTTTGAGAGATTTCATCCAGAGGTGGACCACTTTGCATCACACCGTTGAAAATGTATCAGAGCATCAAGCTATGTGTGCCTTCAAGGAAGGCATCAAATACCGAGAGTTGGTCCTGAAGTTCGGTCGGAGTAGTGATATGACTCTGACTCGGATGATGGAAACAGCCACCCGATACGCTAACAGGGAAGAAGAGGATCGACTCCGTAGCGGAAAGAGTAAGCCAGTCGGCCAAGAGACCGGTGGAGGTAATTCCAATCGGGAACAGAAGCGTAAGGCCGAGCCGGCGGCACCCGGTGAGATTGCTGCAGTGGCTCAAGGAAAGTTCAAGGGAAAACCTAAAGGGCCCTGGCCCCCTAAGAAGGTAAAGGATCAAGCAGGGAATGATGTGTTGGATTTGCCATGTCACATCCACACGAAGAAGGATGAAGAGGGTAATCTGATCTACCCTACGCATACCACTCGACAATGTCGACTCCTGATCCAGCAGTTCCGAGAAAAATAGCCCGGTGAGAAGGAGAAAGAGTCGGACAAAGATGAGGATGAAGAGGAAGACGGCGGTTATCCCAAAGTCAATTCCACCCTCATAATTTTTGCTGATGTTGAGAGCAAGAGTCGGCTGAAAGTTATCAATAGAGAAGTGAACATGGTCGCTCCGGTGACGACGACCACATACCTGAAATGGTCTCAGACAGCCATCACATTCGACCAGTCTGACCATCCTGCTCGTGTGGCCACCCCTGGGAGGCAAGCATTGGTGGTCGACCCGTGGTCGGAGGCACTAGACTGGCTAAAGTGCTGATGGACGGTGGTAGCGGTCTGAATATCCTTTATGCTGAAACTTTGAAGGGGATGGGCATTCCGATGTCCAAACTTAGCGAGAGCAATATGAGTTTCCATGGTGTTATCCCTGGAAAGAAAGCCGAATCACTCGGCCAGATCGCTCTCAACGTGGTTTTCGGTGATTCCAAGCACTACCGTAAGGAAAAGTTGACATTTGAAGTCATGGATTTCCAGAGTGCTTATCATGCCATTTTGGGTAGGCCTGCCTACGTACGTTTTATGGCTCGACCATGTTACGTGTACCTCAAGTTGAAGATGCCTGGCCCCGAAGGTGTGATCGCAGTTACTGGCAATCGGCAGAAAGCATAGGAATGCTTCCAGAAAGGTTCCAAAATTGCTGATGCGCAGATGGCAGCAGTGGAATTCCAAGAGTATCAGAACAATGCAAATCCGAGTGATTTGCTCCAAGCCAAGAAGCCCGCCACTGATTCTGCTCAGTCGCCTCATGAAACGAAGTCGATTCATATTCACCCAACCAATCCCAATGTCGCACCGACTCATATATCAACGACACTCGACAGCAAATAGGAAGAAGCACTCATCCAGTTCCTCCATGAGAACTGGGACATCTTTGCATGGAAACCCTCTGACATGCCGGGTGTACCCAGAGAACTGGTTGAGCACCATTTGCGCGTCGATCCCAAGATAAAACCCGTCAAAGAGCATCTTTGGCGGTCCTCCGTGCAGAAGAGAAAGGCAATTGGCGAGGAAGTAGCTCGGCTCCTAGCAGCAGAGTTCATCCGGGAGATCAACCACTCTGAGTGGCTTGCCAATGTTGTCATGGTCCCTGAGAAGGATGATTCACTTCGTATGTGCATTGATTTCAAGCATATCAATCGGGCCTGCTCGAAAGATCACTTCCCTCTCCCCCGCATCGATCAGATTTTTGATTCGACTGCGGGGTGTGAGCGCTTGTGTTTTTTAGATGCATAGTCTGGGTATCAGCAGATCCGACTGTATGATCCCGATGAAATAAAAACAGCCTCCATCACCCCATTCGGGTGCTTTTGCTATGTCAGCATGCCTTTTGGTTTTAAAAATGCCGGAGCCACATTCATGAGAATAATTCAGAAGTGTCTTCTCACTCAAATCAGTCGGAATGTGGAAGCATACATGGATGACATTGTGGTCAAGTCTCGCAAAGGCTCTGACCTATTGACGGACCTCGCAGAAACCTTTGCCAACCTAAGAAGGTACGATATCAAGCTTAATCCGTCAAAGTGCACATTCGGAGTTCCAGGAGGAAAGTTACTCGGTTTTCTCGTTTCCAAATGAGGGATCGACGCCAATTCAGAAAACGTTGATACCATCCTCCGAATGAAATGCCCTGTGCGAGTGCATGACGTTCAGAAGCTGACTGGTTGTTTGGACACCTTGAGTTGATTCATTTCTCATCTCGGTGAAAAGGCCTTGCCTCTTTACCGACTGATGAAGAAATCTGATAAGTTTGAGTGGACTGAGGAAGCTGATGCAGCGTTTATAGAGCTCAAAGCCCTGCTTTCCACCCAGTCGATGCTCGCTGCGCCAATCAGCAAAGAGACTTTACTTCTTTACATTGCAGCCACTGGACAAGTTGTCAGTACAGTACTCACGGTCGAGCGAGAAGAGGAAGGAAAAGCTTACAAGGTTCAACGCCCAGTTTATTATCTCTCTAAAGTTTTGACTCCATCCAAGCAACGATATCCACATTATCAGAAGCTTGTCTATAGAATATACATGACCATGAAGAAGGTTGCACATTATTTCTCTGATCACTCCATTGCAGTCGTCAGCGACGTGCCACTATCTTAAATTCTGAATAACAGAGATGCAACTAGTCGAGTGGCAAAATGGGCGATTGAACTCCTTCCATTGGATATCAAGTTTGAGGCAAAGAAAGCTATCAAGTCCCAAGCAATCGCAGATTTCCTTGCCGAGTGGATTGAGCAGCAATTGCCGACTCAAGTTCACTCAGAGCATTGGACTATGTTCTTTGATGGCTCCAAGATGCTGAATGGTTCAGGTGCTGGGGTAGTATTGGTATCCCCCCGTGGAGACAAGCTTAGTTATGTTCTCCAGATTCATTTTCATTCCTCCAATAATGAAGCCGAATATGAAGCACTTTTATACGGGTTGCGTCTGGCCATATCACTCGGCGTCCGTCACCTTATGGTCTACGGCGACTCAGATTTGGTGGTTAATCAAGTGATGAAGGAATGGGATGTCAGGAGCCCAGCCATGACTGGTTATTGCAATGCAGTAAGAAAGCTGGAAAAGAAGTTTGAAGGTTTGGAGCTTCACCATATACCCCGACTGAAAAATCAAGTTGCAGATGAGTTGGCAAATATAGGTTCAAATAAAGAGGCCATTCCCCAAAATGTGTTTTTGGAACATATTCATTCACCTTCAGTTCAGGAAGATCCTTTCACCGAAGAATCACCACAGCCCAAGAGTGCCACAGATCCGACTGAAGTCGAAATCCCAGCCGTGGTCGACTTAGTCATGGAGGTTTTGGTCATCACTCCTGGCTGGACAGTGTTGTACATTGCATACATTCTTAGGAAAGAACTTCCAGAGGATGAAGAAGAGGCTCAACAGATCGTCCGACGATCTAAATCCTTTACCGTGATAAAAGGTCAGTTGTTCAGAGAAAGTGTAACTGGGGTCTGCCAGAAGTGCATCACACCAGAAGAAGGCCGAATGATCCTCAATGATATTCACTCGGGGACCTGTGGTCACCATGCGTCCTCTCGAACCATCGTGGCCAAAGCATACCGAGACGGATTTTACTGGCCACATGCCAACGAGATGGCAAAAGAAATAGTGGACAAGTGTGAAGGTTGTCAGTTTTACTCCAACATGTCCCATAAACCTGCATCAGCTCTCAAGACTATTCCACTCGTCTGGCCTTTTGCTGTCTGGGGATTGGACATGGTTCGACCCCTGAGGACTGGCAGGAGCGGATTTACCCATGTGCTGGTGGCAGTCGACAAGTTTACCAAATGGATCAAAGCCAAGCCCATTAAAAATATTGAAGCAAGTACAGTTGTGAGCTTCATCAGGGAATTGATATTCAAATATGGTGTTCCACACAGCATCATCACGAATAACAGATCGAACTTCGACTCTGATGAATTCAGAGCCTTTTGTGCTTCCCAAGGCACGAGGGTCGATTACGCTTCGGTCGCTCATCCTTAGTCGAATGGGCAGGCTGAGCGAGCGAATGGATTAATTCTCAAAGGACTGAAACCTCGGTTGATGCGTGACCTCAAGCATGCAGTAGGGGCTTGGGTTGATGACCTCCCATCAGTGCTTTGGGGATTCAGGACAACTCCTAATCGGTCGACTGGACGGACTCCATTCTTCTTAGTCTACGGAGCCTAAGCCGTACTCCCGAGTGATTTGCTCCACAACATGCCCCGAGTCGAACTCTTCTCAGAAGAGGAAGCAGAGCAGGCTCGGCAAGATGCAGTCGACCTCCTGGAAGAAGAAAGAGAGATGGCCTTGATTCGGTCGACCATTTATCAGCAAGACTTGCGTCGATTCCATGCCAGAAACGTAAGGGGTCGGGCATTTCAAGAAGGAGACCTAGTTCTCCGAGTGGACCAGCAAAAACCACACAAGCTCGCTCCTGCTTGGGAAGGCCCTTTCATCGTCACCAAAGTGCTCCACAACGGAGCGTATCGTCTCTTCAACGTCGAGCACAACAAAGATGAGACACGCGCTTGGAATGCGGAACTACTCCGCCCTTTTTACTCTTAAGTATTTAGACTGATGAGATGTAATAAGAAGTACCTTTTAGTTTGATTATCAAAAGACATGATTTTACAGTCTTTTGAATGATTGTCGTTCATTTTTTACATGTTCTAAAATCCCCAAGTGGGTGCCTTAGCTATGAATCTGTTTCGCCTAAGTGACAAAAAATCCTACCGAGTGGTGAGTCTACCTCTCACTCGGGGGCTTAGCTGCAGTCCAGTACTCGCCTAAGTGATAAAAAATCCTACCAAGTGGTGAGTCTGCCTCTCACTTGGGGGCTTAGCTGCAGTCCAGTACTCGCCTAGGTGATAAAAAATCCTATCGAGTGGTGAGTCTGCCTCTCACTCGGGGGCTTAGCTGCAGTCCAGTACTCGCCTAAGTGATAAAAAATCCTACCGAGCGGTGAGTCTGCCTCTCACTCGGAGGCTTAGATGCAGTCCAGTACTTTCCTAAGTGATAAAAAATCCTACCGAGTGGTGAGTCTGCCTCTCACTCGGGGGCTTAGCTGCAGTCCAGTACTCGCCTAAGTGATAAAAAATCCTACTGAGTGGTGAGTCTGCCTCTCACTCGGGGGCTTAGCTGCAGTCGAGTACTCGCCTAAGTTTAAAAATTCCTACCAGACAGTACGGGTCGGCCATGACCCACCCCCCTCCCGGGGCTGCACCGTCAAGAAGAAGGACGAGATTGTGGGAGCAATCTTCCAGCTCGAGGGCTTAGCTGCAGTCCAGTACTTGCTTAAGTTCGAAAAATCCTACCGAGTGGTGAGCAATCCTCCCACTCGGGGGCTTAGCTGCAGTCCAGTACTTGCCTAAGTTTGAAAAATCCTACCGAGTGGTGAGCAATATTCTCACTCGGGGGCTTAGCTACAGTCCAGTACTCGCCTAAGTTTAAAAAATCCTACCGAGTGGTGAGCAATCCTCCCACTCGGGGGCTTAGCTGCAGTCCAGTACTCGCCTAAGTTTCAAAAATCCTACCAAGTGGTGAGCAATCCTCCCACTCGTGGGCCTAGCTGCAGTGCAGTACTCGCCTAAGTTTGAAAAATCCTACCGAGTGGTGAGCAATCCTCCCACTTTGGGGCTTAGCTGCAGTCCAGTACTCGCCTAAGTTTTAAAAACCCTCCTGAGTGAAAACTGATCTTCTCGCTCGAGGACTTAGCAAAGTGCGGGTCGACCACGATCCCCACTCCAGAGTTGCGCTGTCAAGAAGAAGGACGAGATTGAGTGTGTCACCAAGGCGAGCCACTTTCAGGAACGTCAAGACCATTGTTGAATGCCTCGTTGATGAGCTGTCGGTCCCGCCGAATGGTCCGGGTCGACCACGACCCCCCCCCCCTCGGGGGGGGGGGGCTGCACCGTCAAGAAGAAGGACAAGATTGTGCGCACTATCAAAGGCCCATCCAACGGCTGGTGCCTTGCTGATGACAGGAACGTCAAGACCATTGTTGAGTGCCTTGCTGATGAGCTGATCAATGCTACTCAAGGCTCGTCCAACTGGTCGACTGCTGATTCTTCTTCAGAAGCTGCATCGAATGAACAGAAACCAATCCAAGAGAAGAACGATTTTCACTCGAAAATAAATGCAACATATTCAAAGATAAATCCAAAGGTTCCTAACCATAGATTAAAAGTACTCGGGTGTCAGGCCTGAAGGATTTTTAACGATTACAAAATCACTCGGCATTCTGAGGCAAATAAAGGTGAGGCATGATGTTTTTCAGTCACTCGGCGGGAGAAGGACTGGCTGGATCACAGAAGCTTTCGAGGTCGATGATGTTGGCAATACGAGTGGCTGCCTCAAGGAATGTGTCCACGAAGGTCTGGAAGGAGTGCAGTATTCGCTACCTTGAGGGCCGTCAGCTTGTCTTCTTTAGCCTCCTTGTAGTGCACTCGAACCAATGACAAGGCGACATTAGCACCACAGCGAGCATAAGATTTCTTCCACTCTTGCACTCGGCCAGGAATCTGATTGAGTCGAGTCATCAGCGACTCGAGGTCTTGAGAAAGTTCCGCCTGAGGCCAGAGTTCAGCATCCACTCGGGTCATCGCAGCCTTCAGCCGAGCCAGATAGTCAACAGCGTCGTCCAAGCGTGATTCCAATTGAAGGAGGTTCGTCGCAACTTCATCTTTCACGGGACAATTGATGGGGTTGAGACCTGTCTCGACCCGCCCGGTTTTAGCTTCAAAGTCCTGGCAAAGTTTTGTTCCATCACGAAAAACAATGAGTCGACAATATTGCAACATACTTCAGTCGACACAATTAATCAGTCAAGTGACCATACCTTCAAGCTTCAGAACAAGTTTCGCGGCAAGTAGCTCCAGATAGGACTCTAGCTTGTCTGTCTTGGTTCTGAGGCCGCCGACTTCAGTGGTCAGGTTCTCCTTGTCCTTCCTCAGCTGCTCGACTTCTCGATTAGCTTCCGAGATGGCGGTCTTCAACTTCGCGTTCTCCTCCTCCAATTTGCCGAATGAAGCCAGCTTCTGGTCCACAAGCTTGGTCTTCTCACGTGCTTCCTTCTGAGAAGCTGCAAGGTCCAGGTCCTTCTTCTCCAAAGCCTCCTTCATCCTCTCTAAAGAAACAACACTCTTCAGACGAGCCTGAAGTTGGCGATTTTCACTATGCACATCTACTTGTGTGAACTCACTCGGTTCAAAGAGACTGAAAGAAAAAGCAGTGGGAAGTGCGAGCTACAAAGTAGACAAGACAGTCGAATGATTACCTCCCATGATGGTCGTCTCTTGTTGAGCAACTTGAGGTTCTTCTTTGCGAGTTCAAGGTCAAGTTCAACGCTGATATGCTTCTTCCTTAACTAGGAAAGTCGAGCTCCAAGATCAAAAGACCTCTGCAGTCAGCAAGAGAGATATGTCAGTCGACAGAAATAAGAGAGAATGACAGGGAAAAGTTACTCTAAGACTACTGCCGAATCAAATATTCAACAGTAGTCTCGAGGACTACACCCAGTGGGTGCACTTAGCATGCCCCCATTGGTTCAGATCAATACTCAGCAGGGTCTGCCCAGCGTGAGTTCAAAAAAAAGAGTACATTTTAAGACCCCAGTCGACTGCCAGCAGTCGACCGTGGTCTCGGGGACTACACCCAATGGGTGCACTCGACGTGCCCCCACTGGTTCAGACAGTTTACTGAGACTCGGCTCGAGTCGAGTGGAGTGGAAGATTTCCTAAACTCTAAACAAAGAAACACCCCAGTGGGTGATCGGATATAAAACAACATTCAAAAGTTCAGTCGGAGTTTTGCTCACCTGAACATTGGTCTGAAGGGCAGTACTGGCGTTATAAGCCATCTGGCTAGCCTCGTGCATCACCTTAACCTGCTCCATGACAAGGTTCACCTGGCGAAGAGCTTCCCTAGCGGCACTCGGCGAGTCGTTTGGGGTCTGATACGCAGCAAAGAGTGATGGCTCCAGGGCAGTCGAAGCAGTTGTTGGGTCAGACACGTGGAGTTGCACTGGAGCGGTAGGAGTCTGTGCAGTCGAGCCCGATGGACGATCAGTCGTCAGCGGGCTGGCAAATTTGACGTTGGTCCGACCAGGTTCTCCGGAACGTTCGACCACCGCCTCAAGCGCCGGCGTCGACTGAGGGACTTGAATTTCAAGCCTCCTCCTGCTTGAGCTTCCACTCTTCTTCCTCCTCTCCTGTAGAGGCGCTTCTTCTTCATCATCAGGGAGCACAACAATCTCTTGCGGAACTACATAAAGGGAGAAATATTAGATATTTCATCCGATTGACGACTCACTTGACTAAATGAAACCTGGCCGAACGGACTTACCAGCCCGAGAGGTAGCCTCCTCGTCTCCTGGTGCCTTATCGATATACATGTCGGTAGTAGCAGAGGTGGGGCTAGAAAGATACATGATCCAATTGGTCAGAACAGAAATTTCAGTCGGTCTGCATAAACGCAAGTGTGATACTCACCCCAAAGCCACAGGGACGTCCATCTTGATCCGTGGCAAAGTCTTCCGAGCCTTGGGAGGAGCAACCTTAGGCTGCTTGGCGACCTTCTCCGTGGGCTCCGGAGTCGACGTCCGAGTATGCTTCTATGTGTGGGGACCTGGAGCCACGTTCTTCCCACACCCGCCTGCCGGGTCATGTTGCTGCTTGGATCGATGCTCGGAGCGTGGCGGCGAGTCGACTTCTTCCTCCTCGTCCGACTCCTCGCTCTCCTCCTCCTCCTCCTCATCCGAGGACTCCCATTCACCTCTTTCCTCTGCATTGGCCTCTCCCACCTGGTCCTGCACCAGAGCTTGTTCCTCGTTGGGCATTGAATACATCTCAGTGAAAACCTACAAGACAAAAGGTCGAGTAAAAGTCAGTCGACATCAAGTGCAGTCGGAACATATACGTCAGACAGTCGGAATAAAAGAGCATACCTTGTCAGGCGGGTTGTCGTCTCTAAAGGGGATGACTCGCCTGGATCTTCTGGGGTTGTCCTGATTACTCGTGATGCTCTTCAACCACATAGCCACGGTCTTGGACGACACTTCCTCTGGGTGGACCCGAGCGGTGTCTTCGGGTCCGGAGTCCAACCACATAGGGTGATCACGAGCCTGAAGAGCCTGGATACATCGACTGAGGAACACTTCCAGCAGGTCCAGGCCGGTGACACCCTCATTGATAAGTTGGACCACCTTCTCCACAAACATCTTCGTCTCCACGTTCTCAGCAGCAGTCACTTTGACTGGAGAAGGAGTCTGAACGCGGTAGAATGTGAAGTGGGGAAGGCTGGTCGACTGACCTAGAGCTGCGGCGTTCTAGCAGTAGAACCAGGACGACTGCCAACCTCTAACCGATTCAGAGAGAGTCATAGCAGGGAAAGAACTCCTATGCCTTTTTTGAATGCCTAAACCCCCACACATCTGGATGACATGGGTTTTTAAGTTACTCGACTTTGCTTTTTTGACCGACTGGGAGCTTATGGTGAAGATATGTTTGAAAAGACCCCAGTGCGGTCGACACCCTAAGAAGTTTTCACACATCGACACGAACGCAGCCAGATACGTGATGGTGTTGGGAGAAAAATGGTGGAGTTGAGCACCGAAGAAATTCAAGAACCCCCAGAAGAAGGGGTGTGGAGGAAGCGAAAAACCCGGTCGACATGGGTGGCGAGCAGCACACACTCACCCGATCGAGGCTGAGACTCCATCTCCCCCTCCGGCAACCTTGCCGCTCCCTTGGTGATCAGTCCGGACTCTGCCAGCTTGTCCAGATCTTCCCGCCGAATCAAAGACCGGATCCAATCGCCCTGGATCCAGCCCGACGGCAGCCCCGCGCGCGATGACGACCCGTGGTTCTGCTTCCTGCCCTTCGCTGCCCCCGTCGCCTTCTTTGCACGCTCTAGCGCTGCCGTCTTGTCCTTCACCATGGCGGCGGAGCGGCAACATCGAGAGCGAAAGAGCTGGGCGCGGTGGAGAAGCGGAGGAAAAAGAAGGAGGAACAGGCGTGCACAGTGCAGATGCCTCTGCCCCGTCGCCTTATAAAGGGTTGCTTCCGAGACACTAACGCATGGGACAAGGCAATCCTATCAAATCCCGCGACAGTCATGCGCAACGTACGTGGCAAAAAAGGCGGCACAGAAACCGAGGCATCGCTGTTTATCCGCTCCGCCTGCTTCGATGCTCCCCATCCCGTGTGCTTCCCCGAAATTTCATATCCCACGAAATTCGGGATACGAAGCATTCAATCGCGTGCAAGATCCTGCACTCTAATACAGCACTCGGCACATGACGCCACAAGTTCAGTCGACAACTCTCTGAATGGATCAAGGTGGCTGAGTCGACGCTGAAGTACCAACATGAGTTTTCAATCTTGTAGGAAACACTCGCAAAGGTGCAAAGCTCAGAACAAGTTCAATTTCAACCTACTTTCGACTCGAACCTTAATCCATTCGGGGGCTACTGATGAGGATACAGACCAGGGGTAGGGTCATAGGCCGGACCTATATGTCGTAACCAACGTCACTACCCTAAAAGATAAGGAGTCCAAGATACAGCAAGAGACCCCCAGTCAAAGATGTCGAGTGCAATCCACTCGACAGTCATGTCACTCGGGCGTCCTCCTCCCTACTGTCACTCGACCATCCAGAGAATCACTCGACCTACCGAAGACCAGGAGTCACTCAGCATTACACCGGGCGGGCGTTCACTCCATAGTCTTTAAGGTCATTAACAGCACTTAAGGCTAGCGTTACCAGTAACGCCCCTACTTTATGTACATTAAGTCCCTTGTAATGGAGGGCGGTGGAGGTCCTGGCGTACTCTATATAATCCACCCCCCTCCTCTGGCACAAGGGTTCGCACCCCCTGTAATGTCACACATATAATCCAATCAACCGCCTCTGGCACCGAGACGTAGGGCTGTTACTTCCACCGAGAAGGGCCTGAACTCGTAAACCTCCTGTGTACACCTTCACCATAGCTGAGATCTTGCCTCTCCCTACCTACCCCTGTTTCTACTGTCAGTCTTAGAACCACGACAGGCGGCGCCGGAGGGTGAAACCTCAGCCGCCGGACACATGGGGGGGGGGGCAAATCCCCATGGAGACTGAGGATGGGGGCCATATCCAATTTGGACCCCAGCCGAATATAGTCCCGGAGACATATGCGGCTCCAGAACCCGGCAAGCAGCCTCCTTCAAAAGGAGGAGGTGTGCCAATTCTGCCAGTGACCTCTATCCAGCCAAAGGCACCGGACACTCTAATGGAAGCGCTGCGAAGTGCTTCCATTGTTGAGGAACACCGTACCCTTATGGGTATGGTGGTTGAGAGAATTCAGTCTGTGAAGAGCGGACTGATCGAAGCCTGCACAAGCCTTCTAACAGGCTTTGAGGTAAGCAACGCAATTATGTAAAAAGTATGTCATAGTATATACAGTAGCCCCCAAGACTCTATCTGATGTTCAAAAAGAAAAGCCGGACAAAGGATCAAATAAGGTTCGCAGGAGACTAACCAAATGAGTTAATGTGAACAAGCAGGCGTCGTTACTGGCTGCGACCTCTCATACTGCTGAGGTTTCCGGACTGAAGCAGAGTCTGGAGCGGACCGAGGAAGAGCTCGGGCGTGTGAAGTAACAACTGGAAGACAATCAAGTTATGCAATAACCTTGTCTATATTTAGGAAGGATGAATGATTTTGTGCTGACTAAAGTGCCATGATATTTATTAGGAGTGGCGACAGAGGTGGAGACCCTCAAGAAGACGTTGGCCGAGGCCGAGGAGAGAGTGGCCAAGGAACATGCCGCCCATGAAAAGCATGAGGCCAGGGTTGGTGAGGTCCCGCAGGAGCTCCAGGACGCCGTGAAGGGTTGCGAGTCCTTGGAGCGCAACATTGTGGATCAAGAGTCCAAACTTGCCAAGGCCCGCCAAAGCGCACATGATGCCCGGGTTGAAGCCCAGGGCGCCCTCCAGGAAGTCCAGGAGGCCAGAAAAATCTCGGCGGGTAAGGCCTTTATTATGCAGAGCAAATATGTGAAGAAAAGATTCCTCTTACTGACCCGGATTTGGAGTTCTGCAGAGGCGTTTGTGGATTTGCCGCGTAGCATTTCAAATGTTGCGAAGTTCTTCCGAGCCGAAGAAGGGAGCTCCATGGAGAAGCTGTTCTAGTCGCAATACCTTGCGCCAGAACATCAGGTGCCCTTTAGCGATCAGCTAAAACAGCTGGTAGAACTGCATAGGGTGGACGAACTAGCCATGAAGGATTTAATAATCCGGCTATGGTCTGCCGAACCCATCGTCGGTGTCAAAACCGGCGGATCTCGGGTAGGGGGTCTCGAACTGTTCTAAGGCTAATGGTAATAGGAGGCAGGGGACATGATGTTTTACCCAGGTTTGGGCCCTCTCGATGGAGGTAATACCCTAATTCCTCCTTGATTGATCTTGATGATATGAGTATTACAAGTGTTGGTCTACCACGAGATCAGAGAGGCTAAACCCTAGAAGCTAGCCTTTGGTATGATTGTTGTTGTATCCTACGGACTAAACTCTCCGGTTTATATAGACACCGGAGGGGGCTAGGGTTACATGGAGTCGGTTTACAGAGAAGGAGATCTACATCTGAATCGCCAAGCTTGCCTTCCACGCCAAGGAGAGTCCTATCTGGACATGGGACGAAGTCTCCAATCTTGTATCTTCATAGTCCAACAGTCGGCCAAACTATATAGTCCGGCTATCCGGATACCCCCTTATCTAGGACTCCCTCAGTAGCCCCTGAACCAGGCTTCAATGATGATGAGTCCGGCACGTAGATTGTCTTCGGCATTGCGAGGCGGGTTCCATCTCCGAATACTCCAAGATAAATTCGGAACACAAGGACCGTGTCCAGCTCTTCACATACCGCCATAGAGAGAACAATAATCCACGAATTTAATCTGCTGACAGTCCTTCATAGCGTGACAACACGCTGTGGCCCGGTAATTATTCAAACCGTTTTCTACAACCTGCTTCCGCACATATTGCGAGGCGGTTTCCTTGGCATGTCTTGTCGAAGCAGAGATCGTGTCCCCTTAACGCGGGATTCTCTTCAATACGGGCGTGGGTAACCCAACCGTACCAGCAATTATGGTGAGTGGGGAATGAGCAGGTTCCATCAGGCAAGCGGGGAAGCATAAAGTTTCATCGCCTCTATAAAGGGGAAAGGCCTCTTCCTTTCTACCCATGACTTCTTCTCCTTCTGCTCGCCCCTTTCCTTTAGCCTGAGCCCTAGCGCCAAGGCATTCATCTTCCCTACCAATCAAAGGTTTTCCGAAAATGTCCGGATTCGAAGCAGGAGGCAAGTGGATGGCCTCCTCTGTCCAGGAGAAGGATACTAAAAAGATGCGGGCGGCTGGGTATCTGGCCAAGAAAATCGGCCACCATCTTCCAACGGTGGGACAGATCGTCCCTACTCCAGAGCCCCATGAGAGGGTCGTTTTCCTCCACCATTTCGTCCGCGGGCTTGGGTTTCCCCTTCACCCTTTTATTCGCGGCATAATGTATTACTACGGGATTGATTTTCACAATATATCCCCCAATTCTTTCCTCAACATCTCGATGTTTATCGTCGTGTGCGAGGCCTTTCTCTGCATCTCGCCGCACTTCGGGCTATGGCTTAAGATCTTCAACTTGAAGCCCAAAGTAGTGAATGGCGAACATGCCGTGCGCGGAGGTGCCATGGTGAGTAGGATGCCCAAGGTCACATGGACGACGGGTACTTTCAACGACTCCATCAAGGAGTGGCAGCAGCAGTGGTTCTACATCACTGAGCCGCGCGGCAAAAAGTGGGCCACTGCTCCTGAGTTTCGATCTGGAGCCCCTTTGCGGCTCACATCCTGGCCCAAGAAGGGTGTGAACTGGTCATCATCCGATGAACTGTCAGTGATCCAGGCGCGCATCAAAGGTATGGAAGACAAGGCCATCAGGCTTGTTAACGTACTCCAGGTGATGCTGGTCCGCCTGGTCCTTCCTTGTCAGCACAGAAGCTGTGATTTGTGGGAGTATGACCCGGCCGAGCACCATACCCTGCGGGAGCTTTTCGGCTCCTTGCACAAGGACATCTGGAAGGGGCTCTTCAAGTCCGGCAAACTGTGGCCGGACTCCACCACAGACCCCGGGTACCAGCTGTCCCACCCCGCGAGTCCGGTAAGTTGTCAGTATGTCCTGGCAATCCGTATGTTTCATTGGAATGTCCCGAGGGAGATGTTTTTTAACGTGCCTTTCCACGATCACGTCAGGGATGGACGAAGAAGGCGGAGTGGATTCATTGTCCGGCCCCGCTGCCGGAAGAACCGGAGGGACCTCTTCTAACGAAGATGCTGGTCCCGGTGCCTTACGAGGCACCGAAGAAAGAGGCCAACAAAAAGGCCAAGGAGACCAGGAGCGGTCTCCGTCATCACGGTGCTTCGGACACGAAGTCCGAAGACTCTAGTGACCACCCCTCCTCTGGAGAGGACGAGGAGGAGGAGGAGGACAAGGAGGAAGGAGAGCTCGAGTCTCCTACGAGGGGGAGGAAGAAAAGGACAGCCTCCTCATCCTTAGAGGCAGATTCGCCTAAGAGGGGAAGAACATCCATCCCCGAGGCATCCACCACGGCTACCGATAGCAGCCCGGAGTGGGATCCCAGGGCCCAGCCCCCGGTAAACTCGTAAGTGCATCAAATCCGAACATATTCATGCATCGAAAATTATTAGAATGTAATATTTTGATTTGCACCGTACTTTTTACAGTCCGGCGAGGTCTCCCGCCCGACAGTCCTCATCGGAGGACCCGTTGAGCTCCGATGCCTTGGAGAGCGAGACACCTCCCAGGGCCCCTTCACCAAAGCCTGGCTGTGACATCGAGGTGTCGTCCCAAAGGACCTGAGCTGGGAGGGGGCGTACCTCGGGGGCCGGACACGCGGGAGCGGTGGTTCCCATGAACGTCGATGGCGGAGGCGATCATGGATTCGGCCCACAGCCGGACACAGTCCTGGAGACCCTTAAGGCTCTGGGATCAGGCAGGCAGCCCCTCTTGACTGGAGGGGGTGATCTTGCTCCACCTGCGACCTCCGTCCAACCAAAGGTGCCGGGCGGCCTATCGATGACACTGGAGGGCGCATCCATCATTGATGAACACCGCGCACTTATGGGCGCGGTGATAGAAAAGATTCAGGCCGCCGAGAGCGGACCGAATGAATCCTGCATCAGCCTTATAAAAGGCTTAGAGGTATGTTTTAAGAGTTGTTAGAAGATTTTCATAGTATAGATAGTAGCCCTTGATGCACTGTTCGGAGAGGACAGGAACCGGACAAGGGATCAAAGTTCTGTCCGCAGGAGACTCAGCTAATGACATAGATCTATTGATTTACGAATTAGGCGTTTGCAGCGACTGCCTCCTCTCATACTGCGGAAGTGTCCAGACTCAAGCAGAGTCTGGAGCGGGCCGAAGAGGAACTCGGCCGAGTGAAGAAGCACCTGGAGGATAAACAAGGTATGTTTTGAAACTTTAGTAAGTTTTAGCACAAGTAAGTAGTTGTGTCTTTCTTAAAGCATATATATCACGCACTCCAGGAGCAAATGGCGAAATTGAGGCGCTCAAGAAGGTTGTTGCCTTGGCTGAAAAGAAGGCAGCCACGGAGCAGGCTCTCCGCGAGAAGCACGAGGCGAGGGTCGTGGAAGCTGAACGAGAGCTTCAGGTGGCCGTAAAGAAAAGCGAGAGTTTGGAGTAGAGTCTATCACTGAAAGAAACCGAACTCGTCCAAGCTCTCTAGACCGTGAATGATGCTCGGGAGGAAGCCCAAGCTGCTCTGAAGGATATTCAGGAGGCGCGGAAGATTGCGGCTGGTAAAGGTTTTTCTTATTCAAAGCGTCTTATACCTTCGTAGGGAAGGTTCATGGTGACCCATTGAATCCTAATTTTTCCAGGGGCATTTGCGGATCTTCCACGCAGCATATCTAATGCTGCCCAATTTTGCTGAGCTGAGAAGAAGGAAACTGCGGAGAAGCTCTTCTGGTCGCAGTATTTGGCGCCGAATTATCTGGTGTCGTTTGTCGACCAGCTGAAACAGCTGATCGAACTGCATCAGGCGGCCGAACTAGCCATGAAGGATTTGGTTATCCGGCTATGGCCCGCCGAGCCCATTCCGAGCAGTTTCTTTAGGCTCGTGAAGCTAATTGTGAGCGCCTGCCCTCGGCTGGACGTCATTAAGCGGTCGGTTTGCATAGAAGGGGCACGAATGGCATTTTCCCGTGTGAAAGTGCATTGGGGGAAGCTTAATGTTGAGAAGCTGATGACCAAGGGGCCGCCAAAGGGGAAGGAGCACCACAAGCCCGAATTATATTATGATGGTGTCCTAAAGGGAGCCTGCCTTGTGGCGGAGCAATGTGAGAAAGACATTATTTTCCCTAAAGGCAGTTGTGTTGGCCTTTGTAAGGCGGAACAGAGTCACTTATATGTATGTGCTTGTTATGTGTAAATTTTATTCCTGCACGGCCGTTTTGTATGTTAATCTTGAGAGTTGGCCAGTCGTTGGCTTCTGCCCCCACGTAGGAACTACGGGGGTGTTCGGGATATGCCTGAACACTCTTTATCCCATTCTTGGGTCCATGAAGGAGGTGTTCAGCACAGCGAACCAGGCAATCGGACTATAGGGCTTTATTACTCTCACTTAGCCATAGGAAGTCGAGTATGGGAGGCGCAGCCCCTGGTGTTCGGAAGACCGCACGAGGGGCTTTAATAGCGCCTGATCGTTGGACCGATCCTTCGCACACTGCATTTTATTATGGCATTATGCGGAATAAATCCTTAAAGATTTTACAACCTCTCGAACAGCTGACCAGCTCTCGCCTTATCATGACAGTCAGTTTTCGGCTTTCTCTACTGAGCTGTTCGTCTGAAAGAACCGAGACACACTCGCAGTAGTTCTCCCAGCGCTACCTTAGCTAATATTGGGAAACGTAAGGTACCTAAACATGGGAGCCGGGCAAACCCAACCAATGACCCAAGACATGATTCGGAGCTGATGCATATAATGCTATAAGTTCGGGGTGTCGAACGACCGAGAAGGTGGTCAGACTTTTGTTGCCGTAGTGCGGGCGCAATGAAGCCCCTGGTGTTTTAAGGCATAACACGATGTTTGGATGCCGTTATGACAAAATGTCTTTGAAATATGATAGCAGATAAGCGTCAAATGACTCTACATGTTGTATTTAAGTAATATGTCTATGCTTATGAGTACAGTGCATGTTATAAAAGAGAGGCATGATGGCAGAACCTGTTGGGACCGGGCGGTAGGGAGCTGTGTGCGGGTCCGGAGTAGTATCTGAATTGTATTCCGGTGGAGATTCCCCTTGCGTGCGTCCGAGCTGATTCCAAGTCGCCAGGTCAGTTATGCGCAAAGGCGAACCTGCAAATAATGCTAAAAGGCGTGTGTGAGCAGCGGCTGAGCCGTGGGATGTGACCCAACCAGCTTATGCCGGAGGATCTGTATGAGCCATGATCAGGCTGAAGTAGTTCGGACTCCTTTATCGGCGTCCGAGAGTTCGACTGTCGAATCAGGGTTCGATTGAAAAAACCGTAACTCGCTGCTTCTGTTAATAAAGTGGTCGAATACTCTTCGCCGCCGAGGCGTAGCTTGGTTTTACCCGCGATTGTGACTACTTCACATGGGTCTATTTTTTTAAAGACTGCCATGGGCATTGGGTGATAATGTGTCGAGTCGTAATGTATCCTGGCGGTGCTGAATAGCTACTGCCTAGAGATGCAATGCCGAAAGTTATTTCTTTGGTATGGCAATTTTTGGCGATCCGAAGACCATATCCAGAGTGGCGGGGCCTAACTGGCCTTCACGCCTAGTTATGACACTCTAAGATGAGTTTTTTAGTGGGTTTGAACCTCGAGTGATCGATCCTTAGACTTGATAATCTGGGCTCCTTGCCCTGGGACCTCTTCATGTTGTTTCTGGCATCGGCCTGCCGATCTGTTTAAAGACCCAGCATTCTCTATTGGTATGGCTGGCTGCCGCTCCTGGGGTACCATGAATTTGACATGGGCGGTCAAGTATGCGGTTCAGGCTGGAGGGGCCCGAATTATGAATTTGAATTCTCTTCTCCCGCTAAACGGTTTGAGGACTACGGGCTCCTGTGCTGACTATCGTTTCTTGGGCGTCATTCTTTGCCTTGGGGCGCTTATATTTGTTGCACCAAGGTTTGTGGACTCTGTTTTTGGCTGCTGATGTGCCCAGGGTGCTTGCTATGTTGTTGTTTGGTATGTAATGCTGGTCTTGCACGTAGCCCCTTGCCGCAGTGTGCTGTCGGTGGGGTGTAGGCCTGCATTTGATTTTTAGTGCCGCCTCCTCGAACTGGGGTAGTAGCCTGCGCTTTGGGTAGTATTTTGTTCGGCGCTCGAGTCCGTATTCCTCGGCTGCCCGGGCTTTGGTCCGTCTGTCTGTGAGCAGATTCTGATCAGCTTGAAACTGCTGTTGTTTCTTTTTCAGAATTCTTGCAGTGGCTATAAGCCGGCGCTTCAAGCGCTCCTGCTCTACGGGATCCTCTGGTATGCCGAATTCGTCATCCCCGAGGCTCGCCTCGTCTTCGGAGGGAGGCATATAGTTATTGTCCTCCAAGTATTCGTTCGTCGCCTGTTAGTCTGGGCTAACTTGTCCGTGTTTCTGTTCAGCCTGCTCGATGGTAGGCTGATCGGGATTGTATCCCTCTTCGGCATGATCTGGATTTTCTTCTCCAGTGTTGGTGTTGCTATGGCGGGGCTTGGAGCGGCGTCGATGACGCCCATGCTTTGATTTCTTCCCTGAGGGGTTATCTCCTGTTGCCTCTTCGCGATTGCTTTCTTTGGGAGTATCCACCATATATATATCATATGAAGAGGTGGCAGTCCAGCGCCATGTGGGCGGTGGTTCCTGTTCTTCTCCCGCATCGTCGTCTATACCATCAATGTCTTCGGAATCGAAGTTAAGCACTTCGGTCAAGTCATCGACCATGGCTATTAAGTGGGTGGTTGGTGGGTAATGAATTTCTTCATCGCCAACTTCCCACTTGAGCCGAACATAGTTCGGCCAGGAATCTCCTGATAGAGAGAGAGACCTTAATGAATTTAGCACGTTGCTGAAGGGGGAGTGCTGGAAGATATCCGCGGCACTAAATTCCATTATTGGAGCCCAATCAGATCTGATGGGCATGGATGCACGCGGTCCGGGACCTACGACCAAAGGTGAGTCCTGGGGTCCGGAGACACAGATCTCCTTAGGAGCAGAGTCTGTGTTCAGCTCCAACGCCGAGGATTGTGCGGCCTCCGGGGCGGGGTCCATCCACCCGTCCTCGGAAGGCACGACCTGCTCTGGAACGAAGTCCGGAGTCGTAGCAAGTGCGATGTTCCAAATACTGTCCGACGGCAGATCTAGGTCGTGCATGTCGTGATCGTTCGATGCTCCTGACATGGGCCCGAATCTGTCGAAGATCAAGTCTCCGCGGATGTCGGCAGTGTAGTTTAGGTTTCCAAACCTGACCTGATGGCCAGGGGCGTAGCTATCGATCTGCTCCAGATGGCCAAGCGAGTTGGCCCACAGTGTGAAGCCGCCAAACACGAAGATCTGTCTGGGGAGGAAAGTCTCACCCAGGACGGCGTTGTTGAAGGTTGGAGGAGCCATCGAGCCTTACAGCGACGACACAGAGGAACTCTCAATGAAAGCACCAATGTCGGTGTCAAAACCGGCGGATCTCGGGTAGGGGGTCCCGAACTATGCGTCTAAGGCTAATGGTAATAGGATGCATGGGACACGATGTCTTACCCAGGTTCAGGCCCTCTCGATGGAGGTAATACCCTACTTCCTGCTTGATTGATCTTGATGATATAAGTATTACAAGAGTTGATCTACCACGAGATCAGAGAGGCTAAACCCTAGAAACTAGCCTATGGTATGATTGTTGTTGTGTCCTACGGACTAAACCCTCCAGTTTATATAGACACTGGAGGGGGCTAGGGTTACATGGAGTCGGTTTACAGAGAAGGAGATCGACATCCGAATCGCCAAGCTTGCCTTCCACGCCAAGGAGAGTCCTATCCGAACACGGGACGAAGTCTTCAATCTTGTATCTTCATAGTCCAACAGTCCAGCCAAAGTATATAGTCCGGCTATCTGGATACCCCCTTATCCAGGACTCCCTCACCCATACCAAGCAGCTACTTTGGTCTCGTGAAGTGGCTGGTCAATGCTTTTCCTCGGCTTGATGCCATCAAGCAGTCGGTTTGCATCAAAGGTGCGTGAATGGCCTTCGCCCGAGTCAAGATGCATTGGGTGAAGATGGACGCCGTGAAGCTTGTGACCGAGGGACCGCCCGCGGGCAAGGAGCATCGTACGCTTGAGCTGTAGTTTGACAATGTCTTGGAGGGATTCCGCATTGTGGCGGGGCCGTGTTCAAAAGACGTTATCTTTGAATGAAGTCATTCATACTGTCCCTTCCTATATTATGAAATAGAGTTGTTATGTAATATAATGCCTGTTATATAAAATTTTACCTCATGTGCGTGCATTTTGTTAAATCCGAGGGTGGCCAGTCGTTGGCTTCAGCCCCCATGTAGGAAGTATGGGGGTGTTCGGGATTAATCTAAACACTCTTTATCCAAAGGTTTGGTCCTTGAAGGAGGTGTTTAGTGCAACGAACCAGGCAATCAGACTATTTGGCTTTATCACCATCACTTAGCCATAGGAGTTTGACAATAAAAATTTAGGGGCAGCCCCTAGTATTCGTAACTCCGGACTTCGGGTACTGTAAACACCTGATCGGATAAAAACTGATTCATCGCATAATGCGGATAAAAATCGCAAAAGATTTGTAACCACTCGAACAGCTGACCAGCTCACGCCACGTCATGACAGTCAGTTTTCGGCTTTCTCTACTGAGGTGCTCATCCGGATAAACCAGGACACAATCGCAGTAGTTCTCCCTTTACTACCCTAGCCGATGATGTCTACTACACAACCTTATTCTTGTAGACATTGTTGGGCCTCCAAGTGCAGAGGTTTGTAGGACAGTAGCAAATTTCCCTCAAGTGGATGACCTAAGGTTTATCAATCTATGGGAGGCGTAGGATGAAGATGGTCTCTCTCAACAACCCTACAACCAAATAACAAAGAGTCTCTTGTGTCCCCAACACACCCAATACAATGGTAAATTGTATAGGTGCACTAGTTCGGCGAAGAGATGGTGATACAAGTGCAATATGGATGGTAGATATAGGTTTTTGTAATCTGAAAATATAAAAACAGCAAGGTAACTAATGATAAAAGTGAGTGTAAACGGTATTGCAATGCTAGGAAACAAGGCCTAGGGTTCGTACTTTCACTAGTGCAAGTTCTCTCAACAATAATAACATAATTAGATCATATAACTATCCCTCAACATGCAACAAAGAGTCACTCCAAAGTCACTAATAGCGGAGAACAATTGAATAGATTATTGTAGGGTATGAAACCACCTCAAAGTTATCCTTTCTGATTGATCTATTCAAGAGTCCGTAGTAAAATAACATGAAGCTATTCTTTCCGTTCGATCTATCATAGAGTTCGTACTAGAATAACACCTTAAGACACAAATCAACCAAAACCCTAATGTCACCTAGATACTCCAATGTCACCTCAAGTATCCGTGGGCATGATTATACGATATGCTTCACACAATCTCAGATTCATCTATTCAACCAACACAAAGTACTTCAAAGAGTGCCCCAAAGTTTCTACCGGAGAGTCAAGATGAAAACGTGTGCCAACCCCTATGCATAAGTTCACAAGGTGAACCCGCAAGTTTATCACCAAAACATACATCAACTAGATCACGTGAATATCCCATTGTCACCACAGATAAGCATGGCAAGACATACATCAAGTGTTCTCAAATCCTTAAAGACTCAATCTCATAAGATAACTTCAAAGGGAAAACTCAATCCATTACAAGAGAGTAGAGGGGGAGAAACATCATAAGATCCAACTATAATAGCAAAGCTCGTGATACATCAAGATCGTGCCATATCAAGAACACGAGAGAGATAGAGAGAGAGAGATCAAACACATAGCTACTGGTACATTCCCTCAGCCCCGAGGGTGAACTACTCCCTCCTCAGCATGGAGAGCATCGGGATGATGAAGATGGCCACCGGTGAGGGATCCACCCCCTCCGGCAGGGTGCCGGAACAGGGTCCCGATTGGTTTTTGGTGGCTACAGAGGCTTGCGGCGGCGGAACTCCCGATCTATTGTGCCCCTGGATGTTTTCATGGTATATGGATATATATAGGTGAAAGAAGTCGGTCAGGGGAGCCATGAGGGGCCCATGAGGGTGGGGGGCACGCCCAGGGGTGTAGGGCGCGCCTCCCTGCCTCGTGGCTTCCTTGTTGCTTCCCTGACGTCTACTCCAAGTCTCCTGGATTGCTTCCGTCCCAAAAATAACTCTCCTGAAGGTTTCATTCCGTTTGGACTCCGTTTGATATTTCTTTTCTGCGAAACACTGAAATAGGCAAAAAATAGCAAATTGGGCTGGGCCTCCAGTTAATAGGTTAGTCCCAAAAGTGATATAAAAGTGTACAGTAAAGCCCATAAACATTCAAAACAGGTAATATAATAGCATGGAACAATCAAAAATTATAGATACGTTGGAGACGTATCAAGCATCCCCAAGCTTAATTCCTGCTCCTCCTCGAGTAGGTAAATGATAAAAACAGAATTTTTGATGTGGAATGCTACCTAGCATATTTCTCAATGTAATTTTATTTAATGTGGCATGAATGTTCAGATCCAAATGATTCAAGATAAAAGTTCATATTGGCATAAGAATAGTAATACTTCAAGCATACTAACAAGTAATCATGTCTTCTCAAAATAACATGGCTAAAGAAAGTTTATCCCTGCAAAATCATACAGTTAGGCTATGTTTCATTTTCGTCACGCAAAGTACTCCCATCATGCACAACCCCGGTTTCATCCAAGCAATTGGTTCATACTTTTTAACGCGCTTCAGCTTTTTTCAACTCTCACGCAATACATGAGCGTGAGCCATGGATATAGCACTATGGGTGGAATAGAATATGATGATGGAGGTTGTGTGGAGAAGATAAAAAAAGAGAAAGTCTCACATTGACGAGGCTAATCAATGGGCTATGGAGATGCCCATCAATTGATGTCAACATGAGGAGTAGGGATTGCCATGCAACGGATGCACTAGAGCTATAAATGTATGAAAGCTCAACAAAAGAAACTAAGTGGGTGTGCATCCAACTTTCTTGCTCACGAAGACCTAGGGCATTTTGAGGAAGTCCATCGTTGGAATATACAAGCCAAGTTCTATAATGAAAAAATCCCACTTAGTATATGAAAGTGACAAAATAAGAGACTCTCTATCATGAAGATCATGGTGCTACTTTGAAGCACAAGTGTGGAAAAAGGATAGTAACATTGTCCCTTCTCTCTTTTTCTCTCATTTGTTTTTTTTGGTGGGCTTCTTTGGCCTCTTTTTTTATTTGGGCTTCTTTGGTGTCGGTGTACTAGAGTAGGGGTACCCTAGTATCCCCAACTTGTGCACGGGCAGTTGCAGCACCCCGCGGCAAGGCTTGCCGGGTGACCGCCAAGGTCCTCCGTGGTTCCTTTGGAGCCATTCAAGAACAAAGTATTCAAGCCAAGGAGACAAGGCCCCGGCAAGAGGAGCTTGCCGGGAAGGCCAACCAAGGCATCTCAAGGAACTTGCCGCGACGCGCCACGCGTCCCGGCAAGGCCCGGTGAGCGACAAGCTTCCGGACGCGACAAGACAACGACCGCGGCAAGGCGCTTGCCGCGGCAAGCTACCACTCTGTACCCGCGCTCCAGCACATCCACCAACGTGTCGCCCTGGGGCCTTTCCAGGCGCGCGTGGCAAGAGGCTGTGCAGCCAGCGGTGCGCGGTGGCAAGCGACGCTGACAAGATTGCCATCGTGGCGAGCGGTGGCGTCCCTGACGGTCCCTTTTTGCACTATTTGGGCGACGTAGACGGGCATTTAATGCCTTTGTCCCCTGCCGTCAGGGTTAGGTATGATACACTGTACAGGTAGTTGTACCAACCGCAATTCCTTTTCCATTTTTACCCTTGTCTACGTTGCCACCTGTCGGTGACCCCTTAGCATATAAAAGGAGGCCCATGCGCAACGTAGAGGGGGGTTCGAAGGCAGAAAAACACTCACGCTCGGTCTCGTTAGCAGCTAGTGTGTACTGTAGCACTCAGCGCTCCCGAGCAAGAACTCAATACACTCAGACATGCAGCAGTAGGAGTGTTATCTCTCCGGAGAGCTCCGAAGCTGGGTAAACTGCTCGTGTGCTTCGCCTCGATCCGCTCTTCGTGCGATCTCCGCCCCCCGCCGAACCGAAAGGGGCTCGGTCCGCCGGTCCCATAGGTGTTCGTGGATCAGCTTCCCCGACATCTTTGGCGCGCCAGGTAGGGGGCGTCGAGGTTGTGTGAACCTGATCCGGCGTTCACACGAGCTAGATCTTCATCTTCTTCATCGACATGCCACCGAAGAAGAAGGCTTCGGCGGCAGCTGTTCCGTCCACGTCGATCCCACCACCACCGGAGCAAACGGGTGGTGGGGTAGACGCCGGCGGAAGAACGGACATCGACGAGGGAGCTCACGGTGCTGCCAGGTCCAAGGACAAGGCTGCGCAGACCTCGGCGTCCGTACATGCACCGCGCCCATCTCAGGAGGCGCAGGACCGACAGCGTCATGGTATTCGCAGTGCCATACGTTTGTTGGACCAAGATCGAGCTGGTGGATCTCGGGGTGCTCAAGACCAGCATGCACGCCAACATGCTGGCACGAGCGAGACACGGTCGCCTGGACGGGATACTGCTCCTTCTAACATAGTTAGAAGTCCGAGCATATCCCGCTCCTCGCACCGTTCGCCACTGCCGCCCACCACTCCAGCAGAAGCTTTGGCGCGAGCTCAACTGCTCCTGGATTACCCTCCAACGGCAGACAAGATCGATGAATGGAGGGCCACCATTCAGAGTCTCATCGGCTTCGCCAACGGCGACACTCCGCGGCAGCCGAGTACATCGCTGCCGCGGCAGGACTGCCAGGCACGAGCCGATGGCGACGAAACCGGTGGGGGTGCAACCACCATGCACTCTCCACCCCGAAGGCCAAGATCGCCGACTCGCCGGATCCACCTCGACAGCGACTCCACCGCATCATCAGATCCACGAGCTCGTCGCGATCAGCGCCAAGTTCTTCACGAACGACAGCAAGAAGACGCTCGAACTCGCATCGAGCGCCGAAGAGAAGCGCGGCGTCAATCGGACCAGCGCGCTGGGCCCTCTGTCGACATGCATGCGCCAGGGGAACCAGGCGACTTGCCGTACGCGGTAGGTTGCCCTGCGTTCACTCGTGAGCTGCGGCAAGTCCAGTGGCCCAGCACGAAGAATTTCAAGCCAGACGTACCAGAGAAGTACGACGGCAAGTCGCATCCGTCGGAGTTCCTCAGCATCTACACCATCGCGGTGCAAGCTGCCGGGGGCGGGACGACAAGATCCTGGCCAACTACTTCCCGCTGGTGCTCAAGCCCAATGTCAGATCCTGGCTCATGCACTTGCCGGACAACTCCATATCCTCCTGGGCAGACCTATGCCATCAGTTTGTCGGCGCCTTTACAGGCGGCCACAAGCCTCATGGCCAAGAGAGCGACCTTCATCTGCTCGCCCAGAAGGAAGGAGAGCCCCTGCGCAAGTACATTCAGAGATTCAGCCGCGTACAGCACAACATCCCAGATGTCCACCCTGCCGCGGTAATCAGCGCGTTCCATCAGAACGTGCGAAACCGCAGGATGCGGGAGGAGATGGCGATGTGCAAGATCAGAGACGTCAGTGAGCTATATGCCCTGGCCGACAAGTGTGCACGTGCTGAGGAAGGGAGGAAACTCCCCGGAGAGAATACAGAAGCAGGAGGATCTGATAGTGAGGAGGCTGCCCCGGCAAAGAAAAACCGGCGGCGGAACAACAGGAAGAAGAAAGGCAAAGATGTGCTAGTCGTTGAGCAGTCCGGCAACGGAGGTGGCGCCAAGAAAGCCAAAGCTGGTAGCTCCGGCAAGGAGATTGCCGCAGGCACCAACTACCAGGCTGTGGCGGTCGCCGACAAGCAGGACGGCACCAACAAGCAGTACTGCAAGATCCACCGCACCAAGGGCCATGACCTCCAGAGCTGCAAGAAGGTCGAGCAGCTTGTCGAGCAGCAAAAGGCTGAATACGAGCGACGCGACAAGGAGAAGGCCCAGGAAGGTGCTGGAGGAGCCGGCAAGAAACGCCCCGGCCGAGGAGGACGCCGCGGCAAGGCCAAGCAGCGGCAAGGAGACAGACCTCCCCGCGGCCGCGACAAGGATGAAGATGACGACGACGATGAAGATATGGATGATGACGAGACCGATGAGCAGGAGTTCCAGAAAGCCACAGAGGTCCTGTGCGTTGACGGCGGTGCTTCTCTGCATACTTCACACCGCCAGCTCAAGCAGTGGGTGCGGGAAGTCAATGCGGCAGAACCACCCGTCGAGTCACGCAAGCCTCTGAAATGGTCCAGCACGCCTATCATCTTTGATATTGAGGACCACCCTGATCGCATAACTGCGGTCGGGTGCTTGCCGATGTTGGTTTCACCAACTATCCGCAACCTCAAGGTCACTAAGATGCTAGTTGACGGCGGGGCCGGCTTGAACCTGATCTCCTCCGCGGTACTCCAGAAACTCCAGATCCCTGATGGCGAGCTCGAAGAGACCGGCACATTCCAAGGAATCAATCCGGGAAGGAGCAAGCCGAAGGGAAAGATCACGTTGCCGGTGACATTTGGCAGCGAGTTGAACTTCAGGACTGAGAGGGTCACTTTTGACGTTGCTGACTTTCCATTGCCTTACAATGGGATACTCGGCCGTCCAGCACTCGCCAAATTCATGGCAGCCTCTCACTATGCATACAACATGCTGAAGATGCCAGGCCCGATAAGTGTCATCTCTGTCCCTGGCGACAAGAAGGATGCTCTTATCTGCGCCGACAAGATCTACCGGGAAGCAGCAGCCGCAACAGATCGCAAGTCACTTGCCGTTGAAGCTCCCGGGGCGAAGAAGAAGACCAAGTCCGGCAAGAGTTCTGATGCCCACTCCGGCAAGCGCACCTCTTCGGAGTGCTGCGCTACCGTCGAGGACGCACCATCGAGCTCCACCGGCAAGTGTAAGAAGACAATGGCAGCTCCACCAGAGACCAAGAAGGTGTCCGCCAAGGAGGATGGCACTGGTGGTACCTTCACCATCAGTGCCACTCTCGACCCTAAATAGGAAAGCGCGCTCGTTGCTTTCCTGCGGGCGAACGTCGACGTATTTGCGTGGCAACCGTCTGACATCCCCGGTGTTCCCAGGAAAGTAATCGAGCACCATCTTGCCGTCTGTCCTCATGCGCGGCCCGTCAAGCAGAAAGTCAGGAAACAGGCAGTGGAGCGCCAAGAATTCATCGCAGAAGAAATCAAGAAATTGGAAGCAGCAGGCCTTGTCAGAGGAGTGCTCCATCCTACGTGGTTGGCCAACCCTGTAGTCGTGCGCAAGGCAAACGGGAAATGGAGGCTTTGTATCGACTTTACCGATGTCAATAAAGCTTGTCCCAAAGACCCATTTCCCTTGCCGCGCATCGACCAGATTGTTGACTCCACGGCCGGATGTGACTTGCTTTCATTTCTTGATGCATACTCAGGATACCATCAGATCTTCATGGCAGAAGAGGATGAGGAGAAGACCGCATTCATCACCCCATGTGGCACATACTGTTTCGTACGGATGCCTTTCGGTTTAAAGAATGCTGGTTCAACATTTGCAAGGGTAGTCCATGACGCTTTTGAGCCGCAAATACACAGAAATGTGGAAGCCTACATGGATGACATAGTGGTCAAGAGCAAGGACAAGGCGACTCTGATTCAAGATTTAGACGAAACCTTTGCAAATCTGCGCAAGATCAACCTCAAGCTTAACCCCGAGAAGTGTGTGTTTGGAGTCCCCTCCGGCAAGCTTCTCGGGTTCTTCGTGTCTCAGCGGGGAATTGAAGCCAATCCCGACAAGATCAAGGCCATTGAGCAGATTGAAGCACCAAAGCGCGTCAAGGATGTACGAAGACTTGCCGGTTGCGTAGCTGCTCTCAGCAGGTTTATCTCTAGGTCTGCTGAGCGCGCCCTGCCATTTTTCAAAATATTGAAAAAGGCAGGTCCAATGAAATGGACTCCGGAAGCGGAGGCTGCACTGCAGGACTTAAAGAGATACCTGTCCTCCACTCCAACACTTGTCGCACCTAAGCCACAAGAGAAGTTGCTGCTATATATAGCGGCAACCAATCAAGTGGTTAGTGCTGCGTTAGTAGCGGAGAGGGAGGCGGATGATGAGCCAGCAACCACGGCAGATGCATCCAGCGACAAGCAGGGGACTTCACCGGCAAGCTCTGGTCCCGACAAAGATGGATCTGCGCAGGCGCGTGAGAAGATGCAGAAAAGAATGGTGCAGCGCCCAGTTTACTTTGTCAGTTCCCTTCTGCAGGGGGCTAGGTCAAGGTACTCTGGTGTGCAGAAATTGCTTTTCGGCCTTCTCATGGCCTCGAGAAAGCTGCGCCATTACTTCCAAGCACATGAGATCACAGTCGTCACTCGTTTTCCGCTGAAGAGGATACTGCAAAATCCAGAAGCAACAGGCAGGATTGTCGAGTGGGCACTGGAACTGTCAAGCTTTGGCCTCAAGTTTGAGAGCACTTCAACTATCCAAAGCAGAGCATTGGCGGAGTTCATAGCAGAATGGACGCCAACACAAGATGAAGAAATTCCAGAAACGAGCATCCCCGTCAAGGAAGCAAGCAAAGAGTGGCTGATGTACTTTGATGGTGCCTTCTCGCTGCAAGGCGCCGGTGCGGGCGTGCTACTTGTTGCACCCACCGGAGAGCACCTCAAGTACGTAGTCCAGATGCACTTTCCCAAGGAGCAAGCAACGAACAATACCGCAGAGTATGAAGGTTTGCTTGCCGGTCTCAGGATCGCAGCAGACCTTGGGATCAAGAAGCTCATTGTCAGGGGTGACTCACAGCTTGTCGTCCGCCAAGTGAACAAGAATTATCAGAGTCCGTTGATGGAAGCTTACGTTGATGAAGTGAGAAAGCTAGAAGAGCACTTTGACGGCCTACAGATGGAACATGTTCCAAGAGCTCAGAACGACATTGCCGATGGCCTGTCGAAGTGCGCCGCACTTAAGTTACCTGTGGAACCAGGGATCTTTGTGCTCAAACTGACTCAACCGTCTGTAACGCCATCAACTGGACAGAGCAAGAAGAGGAAGTTGATTTCTGGTGACTATTTTCCGGCAGAGCTCCCCGAAGCCGCCGCCAAGAAGGTCCTCAAGATCAACACCAAGGGTGCTGAGGAGCAGTCTGCTCCGGCAAGCCCTAGGGTTTGTTCCGTTGAAGCAGACGCTCCCGACAAGTTTTGCTCCGGCAAGCTTGCCGGGGAACGTCAAGCTCCGGCTGAGCCGCAGGTTCTCGCCGTAGAAGCGGATGTTCCCGCAGCAGCAGATGTGCCTTTAGTCCTTGTTGTCGAGCCGCAAGCTCCAGCATGGGCACAGCAGATTGTCCGTTTCCTTCAGACAGGAGAACTTCCCGAAGAGCAAGAAGAAGCGGAAAGAGTAGCCCGGCAGTCAAGTATGTACCAGTTTGTCGACAACACACTGTACAGAAGAAGACTCAACGGTGTGAAATTGAAGTGTATTCACCGGGAAGACGGACAAAAGCTGTTGGCAGAGATACATGGAGGCATATGTGGTCACCACATTGGCGCAAGAGCACTTGCCGGCAAAGCGTTCCGGCAAGGTTTCTTTTGGCCGACAGCCCTCCAGGATGCAACTGCACAAGTAACCAAGTGTGAAGCGTGCCAGTTCCATTCCAAGCAGATACACCAGCCAGCTCAAGCTCTCCAGACGATCCCTTTATCCTGGCCATTTTCGGTCTGGGGGCTCGACATCCTCGGCCCCTTTCCCCGAGCTGTCGGGGGCTTTGAGTACTTGTACGTTGCAATCGACAAGTTCACAAAGTGGCCGGAAGTGGAAGCAGTGAGGAAGGTGACAGCACAGTCAGCAGTCAAGTTCTTCAGGTCGATTGTTTGCCGCTTCGGGATCCCTAACAGGATCATCACCGACAACGGCACACAATTCACGAGCCGCACCTTCATGCAGTACGTCCAAGATCTTGGCGCCAAGGTCTGCTTCGCTTCTGTTGCTCATCCGAGAAGCAACGGTCAAGCGGAGAGGGCAAATGCTGAAGTGCTGCGCGGGCTCAAGACCAGGACTTTCGACAGGCTGCGCAAGTGCGGAAAGAACTGGATTGAGGAGCTGCCGGTGGTTCTTTGGTCGATCAGGACGACGCCAAATCGAGCCACTGGCCAGACACCTTTCGCTCTAGTCTATGGAGCAGAGGCAGTTCTCCCCACGGAACTCGTATACGGGTCACCTCGAGTGCTCGCTTATGATGAGCTTGAGCAAGAGCAGTTGCGACAAGATGACGCGCTGCTCCTTGAGGAGGACCGTCTTCAGGCTGCTGTACGAGCTGCTCGATACCAGCAAGCTTTGCGCCGCTACCATAGCCGCAAAGTTAATGCCAGAAGTCTCGAGGAAGGCGACCTTGTTCTTCGGCGCGTTCAGTCCGCCAAAAATTCCAACAAGTTGATGCCGAAGTGGGAAGGCCCTTACCGGGTGAAACGAGTCACTAGGCCTGGCGCTGTCCGCCTTGAGACCGAAGATGGCATTCCGGTGAGCAACTCCTGGAACATTGAGCATCTTCGTAAGTTTTACCCGTAAGGCGCGGTTGCCGGAACCTGTTCCGGCAACCACCTTTTGTACAAGTCTTGCCGATGTTGCATGTAATCCTTTGTACAAAGCCGGGCGCAGACCCCGTGCATAACTAAAGCTCATGTGCTCCGCACATCTTGTCAATTTCATGCTTTCTACTTTTCTTTGCATGAGTTATTTGACACTTTGTGCAGCGCCTACCCCCGGTAAGCAATAACGAGCCATAAGGCTCCATATCTTTATTTTCTCTTCTTTCTCTTTCTCAAAGAAGGAAGGTTCCCTCGCCCACAAGTTTGCCGGGGGAAAGGAGAAGATAATGGTGTGGACCAAGCATCGTTCGAGGAAGTTTCGCCTTACCGGGAAGCAAACGACAGAAAAGCTAAGTTGCTAAAGTTTGAGCAATCAGTTTTAAAATTTTTAAGTTATCTTCCTCGAACGACCGTGCTTTGTATGGAAAACCTGTGCGCGGAGGAACCAACTCGTAGCTAGTTGCGCCCTTACTTTGTTTCGAGTCCGCTCAACAACTTAAGTGAGCTGCGACTAGTTGCGACAAGGTTTCTTGTCGGTAAGCGGCACCGCCAGCAGGCTGCTGACGTCCCGCACTCAGCGCTCGCGGCTAAGGTGCCTGCGCCGACAAGTTCCCTAAAAGTGTAGGGCAAAAACATACAAAGGAAGGAATCAAGTAAAGGAAATAACATAGCAATCGCTACCCAAAATAGAGTCATGTTATAAGATAGCTTGTCGCAGCTCTAACAGATTGTTCTCATAACATGACCAGCAGCGACAAGAAAAAGAGAAAACGGGCGGCCTAATCTACGCGATCGCCCTCAACCCTCTTGATCCCACTCACCTTGTCCACAATGGGTGCGACAAGGGTCTTGAGCGCTTCCAGATCAGCATCCGGCGGCAAGGTCCTGAGGACGTTGGTGAGGTTGAGGCCTGGGTTGCGGAAGGCCACCTTCATCAGCACCTTTTGAAGAGCTCCCGCGCAGATCTTGCGCGACTCGTCGGCCAGCTGCTTTGGAGGGCCGTCGCCACGCCTTTGAAGAACAAGCTGAGCTTGGCGCTGGGTTGGAGGTGCTCATCGGAGGAGTACCCGAGATCCTCCATCCCCAGTTGCGCCAGCTCCCTGTCGATGGCTGCGGCAACATCCACGAGACCCTCCGTCCAGTGCTCCACATTCTCCCTAAAAGTGTTCTGGGCGGCGGCAGCACTCGCCAGCAACGCCTCGTCAGCCTTGATCTTCTCCGACAAGGCCACCTCCCACTCCCTGGCGCCGTCCAGCGTCTGAGTCAAAGTAACCAGCTTCAACTCAAGATCCGCGTTGGAGTCCTTGGCGGCGCTAAGCCCTTTGCTCCTCTCAGCGAGACGACCCTGCAGCTCGCCATGAGCGGCGGCGTCCTTCTCGCGCTCACACTTGAGCGTAGCAAGCTCCTCGCCGCTCGCCTTGAGATCGGCCTCCAGCTGCGCCATCTTCGTCTCCAGCTCCTTCTTGGCGGTCTTGGCAGCTGCGGCAGCATCCTCTGCTTCCTTGAGAGCCCCGCCAAATGTTTGCTCGCGTGAGGCAAGCTCCTCCTCGTGGCTGTCAAGGTTGACCTTGCGCTGCGCCAACTCGCCTTCTTGCGCAGATAGCTTCTCAGCAACAAGCCGCTGTTGCTCTTCAACTTCAGCCTTCTCGAGGAGGAAGGCTTTATGCTCCTCGGCGAGTTGCTCCCGCTCCTCTGCCAGGGACCGGAGAGTTTCCTGCCTGAAACCCCGGAGCTCCTCCGCGCGCTTCTCGATGTCCACTCCCGCCTTCGCGACAAGCACTTCTCGGGATACCAGCTTGGCCTGTCGGGCGCGGTAGAGCGACAACAGCTTCCGCAGCAGCTGCTCCTCCTCAGGCTCGTCGTTGCTGCTTCTTGGCGCGTCGACCAGCGTCAACCCAGCGGAGGCGAGCACCTCTCCATCCAAGATCTCTCCTTCGACCGGCGCCCTGGAGCTTGACGCCCAGGGGAGCTTGATGAAGATGTCGTCGCCGGCCTTCAAATAGGCGCCGGGCTGGGGCTCTTCGGAGCCTGGCGCTGCAGCAGCGGCGGAGGGATCGGCGGTCGGTGTAACGCCTGACGCTCCTGCGGCCTCAGGGCCGTCAGTACAATCGCCGGATCCCTCGCCAGCTTCTGCGGCGGCAGCTTTGGCGGCCTCTTCGCCGGCTGGATCATCAGCGCCGGCTTCTCCTTCAGTGGCAACGGCGTCGTCGGTATTGTTGCGCGCGTTCTCCTCACCGGTGACCTCGGTTTCCATCGGCTCCGTGGCAGATGGATCTGACGAACGGAAAAAGGAAAAAAATCAAGCAAATATCCAAAAAGAAAATCAGAAGAAGAAGAACCCAAGGGAAGTTTTCAAGCAAGAAGATTACCTGTACTAGGACCTGCAGTCATGGTCTCAACCACCGGAGGGTCGCTGGTACTGTCCCTTGCCGGGGAATTGTCCCTTGCCGGAGAATTCTCCCTTGCCGGAGAACGCTCCCTTGCCGGGGAATCCTCCCTTGGCGGTGTAGTTGAAGCAGATGGCATTTCGGGGGCGGCTTCCGGGCACTCCTGGTGAAGCTGCTCTGCTCCTACACAAACCAACAGTCAGATATCAACAAAGAAAGAGCACCCATGCGTGCCTAACAGCAGGAAGTAAACCATATACTTACGCTGGGGGCTGCGCTGGGGGCTGCTTTGGGGAATAGTTGTCGGGTCCGGCAAGGTGGTCTCGGACACATCCCCTGCTGTCGCGGTGGGTTCGTCCTCGATGACAATCACCGGGACCTTGGCTCTCTTCGCCGCTCTCTGGGCCAGCGTCCTGAAAAGGAATGGGTTCAGAGTGAAGCAAATCAGATAGAAGACAAAGCAACAAAATTGAAGAACTACAAGTACAGCAAAGAATCTTACTCTTCTTCTTCCTCGTCGGAGCTGAGCGCGGAGAGATCGAAGTCCACCTCGCCTCCGGTGCGACGAGGCGGAGGAGTAGGTTCCCTGGTCCGCTTGGCAGGAGCAGTAGCGGTGGACCGGGAAGACCCCGCTCCGGTTGCCGCAGCGGCGTGAGGCGCTCCCGCGGCAACAGTACTTGCCGCAGTAGAGCGTGTCGCGCGGCGCGGTGGCTGTTGACTCGTCTGCCGCCCCGCTACGTCCCCGGCCTTGCGAAGACGCCTTCTTGGTGGAGCTGGGGGCTCCGCTTGCGACGAGCTGGCTGAAGGTGGGGAGGAGGAGGAGCCGATCTTCAACGAGTCGCTCGCGCCCTCGGCGGGCTCGCTCGACTCAGCTTCAGGCCCGACAAGCTCTTCCTCGCCGGCAAGCTCCTCTCGCTCGACAAGGCTTGCCGCCTCTGCTACCTCTGCCTCCTCCATGGTGAATCCGAACTCGCCCGCGGCAGCGGCTGCTGCCGCCTCTTCCAGTCTGGTGGCGATGCGCTGCATCTCATCATCGGTGGTGTCGCGGGTGAGGCTCTTCTGTTCATCGGGGCGGACCGGCACTTCTACCAGGCCGTCAAAGAACTCCTGCACGACGTCATTTGCAGGCTCTTGCCAAGTTGGGACAATTCCATGCGAGTCGCACAGCGGCATCATTGCACGGATGCAGTCGAGCAAGGAGTTGTTGCACAGCAGAACGACACCCCTCGGCAACATGAACGCTTCGGGATGTTGAGGATCGCGCTTGAATAGTTCCAGGATCATCGCGTCTAGTTCCAAGACAGTGAAGTTGAAGTTGAGGCCCGGGCGCAGCCTCATGATATCCGCCGCATTCTGGAACTCCCAGGCGGGTCTCCTCCTCTCCTACAGGGGGCGATGCGGCGGCGAAGAAAATCTGCGCCAACGGCGCCTACGGTGACCCCGGCAAGCCTGAGGCGTAGGATCCGGATGACGGCAATCTTCAGCCTATCGTCTTCCGGGGCCACGTTGCTCCAATCGTTGTTGCGCGCTATTGGGGCTTGGCGCTAGGCAGTAAATGGCTGCGGGTTCTCCTCGACAATCCAGCACCAGTCTGCTCTCCATTCCTCCCACTTGCTGCGGAGCTCTCCCTCCAGATAAGCTTCCTTCTTGCCAGCTCTCGAGATCCAGGCGATTCCGCCAGATAAAGGCTCCCCTCTCTCAACTCGGGGCATAAAGAAGTGGCGAAAAAGAGCTACATTTGGATAGACTCCGACAAAGTTTTCGCAGAGATGTGCGAAAACTGCCATGGTCAGAACAACATTGGGGGTGAAGTCAAGGAGGCGGAACCCGTAGGTGTTCATGATATCGCAGAAAAATTCAGAGAAAGGCGGGCAGAGCCCGCAGTAGAAGAACAGCGCGAAGAAAGGGTATCCATTCGGAGCCAGTTCCGAAGCGGCAGCTGGGAGTACCTTCGTACGCGGATGCGCTCGCGTCTCCGTCGACCAGAAGAGGTAGTAGTACTCCCTCAGCTCCTTCGCGGCGAGCTGGGGGGGAGATTGCCCGCTCCTTTCGCAGCGCCGCGAGCCGCTGCGCCTCGGCCGACTTCACGACCTTCCCCTTGTCGGCTTTCGGAGCCATGGCGCAGGTGGTGGGGGAGATCGATGGTGTTCGTGATGCTGGTGGCGATGGGGGGCGGAGCGCTGCTCTCTTTCAGCTTTGGGAAGAAGGGGGAGCGGTGGAGATTTCTGAGATTGGAGTAGCAACCGGCGAGATGGGCGAACTGCCCCTGTTTCCCCTGCTTATAAAGAGGGAGGGGGCGGGCGTTCCGTCTTTCCAAATAAAGAAACCACCCACGATCTCTCCCACGACGCCGCATTCGACGCATGCCGTTCGAGGAGGGTGCGGAGGATACAGAGTGAGATACGGCGTAACCCAGGCCGCGCGTGCCCGTGCCTTGTTTTGGGCCTGGCCCAACAGCGCTTGGCACCATGTGTGGCCCAGGCCCGGGGGCTCCTGTCGGTGTACTAGAGTAGGGGTACCCTAGTATCCCGAACTTGTGCACGGGTAGTTGCAGCACCCCGCGGCAAGGCTTGTCGGGTGACCGCCAAGGTCCTCCATGGTTCCTTTGGAGCCATTCAAGAACAAAGTATTCAAGCCAAGGAGACAAGGCCCCGGCAAAGGGAGCTTGCCGGGAAGGCCAACCAAGGCATCTCAAGGAACTTGCCGCGACGCGCCACGCGTCCCGGCGAGGCCCGGTGAACGACAAGCTTCCGGACGCGACAAGACAATGACCGCGGCAAAGCGCTTGCCGCGGCAAGCTACCATCTGTACCTGCGCTCCAGCACACCCACCAATGTGTCGCCCTGGGGCCTTTCCAGGCGCGCGTGGCAAGAGGCTGTGCAGCCAGGGGTGCGCGGTGGCAAGCGACGCTGACAAGATTGCCATCGTGGCGAGCGGTGGCATCCCTGACGATCCCTTTTTGCACTATTTGGGCGACGTAGACGGGCATTTAATGCCTTTGTCCCCTGCCGTCAGGGTTAGGTATGATACACTGTACAAGTAGTTGTACCAACCGCAATTCCTTTTCCATTTTTACCCTTGTCTACGTTGCCACCTGTCGGAGACCCCTTTAGCATATAAAAGGAGGCCCATGCGCAACGTAGAGGAGGGGGGAAGGCAGAAAAACATTCACGCTCGGTCTCGTTAGCAGCTAGGGTGTACTGTAGCACTCAGCGCTCCCGAGCAAGAACTCAATACACTCAGACATGCAGCAGTAGGAGTGTTATCTCTCCGGAGAGCTCCGAAGCTGGGTAAACTGCTCGTGTACTTCGCCTCGATCCGCTCTTCGTGCGATCTCCGCCCCCCGCCGAACCGAAAGGGGCTCGGTCCGCCGGTCCCATAGGTGTTCGTGGATCAGCTTCCCCGACATTTGGCCTCTTTTATTTTTCATAAAGTCCGAAGTCTCATCCCGACTTGTGGGGGAATCATAGTATCCATCATCCTTTCCTCACTTGGGACAATGCTCTAATAATGAAGATCATCACACTTTTATTGATTTACAACTCAACAATTACAACTCAATTCTTAGAACAATATATGACTCTATGTGAATGCCTCCGGCGGTGTACCGGGATATGCAATGAATCAAGAGTGACATGTATAAAAGAATTATAAAGGTGGTTTTGCCACAAATACGATGTCAACTACATGATCATGCAAAAGCAATATGACAATGGTGGAGTGTGTCATAATAAACGGAACGGTGGAAAGTTGCATGGCAATATATCTCAGAATGGCTATGGAAATGCCATAATAGGTAGGTATGGTGGTTGTTTTGAGGAAGATATAAGGAGTTTTATGTGTGATAGAGCGTATCGTATCACGGGGTTTGGATGCACCGATGAAGTTTGCACCAACTCTCAAGGTGAGAAAGGGCAATGCACGGTACCGTAGAGGCTAGGAAATTGTGGAAGGGTAAGAGTGTGTATAATCCATGGACTCACATTAGCCATAAAGAACTCATATACTTATTGCAAAAGTTTATTAGCCCTCGAAGCAAAGTACTACTACGCATGCTCCTAGGGGAAGGGTTGGTAGGAGTTAACCATTGCGCGATTCCGACCTCCACTCATAAGGAAGGCAATCAAAGAACACCCCATGCTTCAAATTTGTCACACAACGTTCACCATACGTGCATGCTACGGGACTTGCCAACTTTAACACAAGTATTTCTCAATTTTATAATTACCCAACTAGCATGACTCTAACATTCCCACCTTTATATCTCAAAACAATTATCAAGTATCAATTTCATCATAGTATTCAATGCAATTTATATGATAGTTTTTATTATACCAAACTTGGATGCCCATCATATTAGGACCAATTTTATAACCAAAGCAAATTACCATGTTGTTCTAAAAGACTCTCAAAATAATATAAGTGAAGCATGATAGATCAATAATTTCTACAAAATAAAACCACCACCGTGCTCTAAAAAGGTATAAGTGAAGTACTAGAGCAAATGACAAACTACTCCAAAAGATATAAGTGAAGCACATAGAGTATTCTAATAATTGTGCAACTATGTGAAGACTCTCTAACATTTAAGAATTTCAGATCTTGGTATTTTATTCAAACAGCAGGCAAAATAAAATAAAATGGTGCCATTGCAATGATAGCATAACTCATGTGAAGAAGCAAAAACTTAGGCTCAACCGATACTAACCGATAATTGTTGAAGAAGAAAGGTGGGATGCCTACTGGGGCATCCCCAAGCTTAGATGCTTGAGACTTATTGAAATATTATCTTGGGGTGCCTTGGGCATCCCCAAGCTTGTGCTTTTGTGTCTCCTTAATTCCTCTCATATCACGGTTTCCTAAATCTCGAAAGCTTCATCCACACCAAACTCAACAAGAACTCGTGACATAAGTTAGTATAAACCAATGCAAAAACCTTATCATTTTCTCCTGTAAAAAATCACTAAAATTATTATTCAACATTGAATACTAAATTTCTCTGCATATTTAATAATCCTATCCTCAAATAGAATCAGTAAACAAGCAAACATATGCAAACAATGCAAACATAACAGCAATCTGCCAAAACAGTATAGTCTGTAAAGAATGCAAGATTCATCATACTTCCCTAACTCCAAAAATTATGAGAAAAATACTACACTGTAGAAGATTTATAAGATCTCAATATACAAAAAAATTCAATATTATATCATTCTATGACTTTTCTAGGGAATTTTTGCAACAGCGGTAAACTTTCTGTTTTGAAACAGCAACATGTATACTTGCAAAATAAGAATGGTAAAGGCTATCCTTGACATTTTTATTGAAAATAGAGATGCAAAAAATTATTCTAAATAACATCAAGTTAATACTAACAAAATAAAATGACGCTCCAAGCAAAACACATATCATGTGGTGAATAAAAATATAGCTCCAAGTAAAGTTACCGATGAACGAAGACGAAAGAGGGGATGCCATCCGGGGCATCCCCAAGCTTAGGCTCTTGGTTTTCCTTGAATATTACCTTGGGATGCCTTGTTCATCCCCAATATTAGGCTCTTGCCACTCCTTATTCCATAGTCCATCGAATCTTTACCTAAAACTTGAAAACTTCACAACACAAAACTCAACAGAAAATCTCATGAGCTCCGTTAGTATAAGAAAATAAAATCACCACTTAGGTACTGTTGTGAACTCATTCTAAATTCATATTGGTGTAATATCTACTGTATTACAACTTCTCTATGGTTCATACCCTCTGATACTACTCATAGATTCATCAAAATAAGCAAACAACACAATGAAAACAGAATCTGTTAAAAACAGAATAGTCTGTAGTAATCTGTATCATTCGAATACTTCTGTAACTCCAAAAATTCTGAAATAAATTGGTGGATCTGAGGAATTTGTCTATTAATCATCTGCAAAAATAATCAACCTAAAATTTTTCTCCAGTAAAAAAATCGTAGCTAATCTCGTGAGTGCAAAAGTTTCTGTTTTTTACAGCAAGATCATAAAGACTTCACCCAAGTCTTCCCAAAGGATCTACTTGGCACAAACAATAATTAAAACATGAAAACACATCTAACCAGAGGCTAGATGAATTATTTATTACTAAACAGGAGCAAAAAGCAAGAAACAAAAATAACATTGGGTTGCCTCCCAACAAGCGCTAACGTTTAATGCCCCTAGCTAGGCATGATGATTTCAATGATGCTCACATAAAAGATAAGAATTGAAACATAAAGAGAGCATCATGAAGAATATGACTAGCACATTTAAGTCTAACCCACTTCCTATGCATAGGGATTTTGTGATCAAACAACTTATGGTAACAATAATCAACTAGCATAGGAAGGTAAAACAAGCATAGCTTCAAGATTTCAGCACATAGAGAGGAAACTTGATATTGTTGCAATATGTAGATGCATATCATCCTCTCTCATAATAATTTTCAGTAGCGTCATGAATGAATTAAACAATATAACCATCACATAAAGCAATCTTTTCATGATCTACAAGCATAGAAATTTTATTATTCTCCACATAAGCAAATTTCTTCTCATGAATAGTAGTGGGAGCAAACTCAACAAAATAACTATCATGTGAAGCATAATCAAATTGAAAATTAAAACATGATGACAAGTTTCATGGTTATGTTTATTCTTTATGGCATACGTATCATCACAATAATCATCATAAATAGGAGGCATGCCTTCATCATAATAAATTTGCTCATCAAAACTTGGGGGACAAAAAAATCATATTCATCAAACATAGCATCCCCAAGCTTGTGGCTTTGCATATCATTAGCATCATTCGTATTCAAAGAATTCATACTAACAACATTGCAATCATGCTCATCATTCATACTAACAACGTTGCAATCATGCTCATCATTCACATATTTAGTGCCAAACATTTTATGGGCTTCTTCTTCTAGCACTTGAGCACAATTTTCCTTTCCATCATTCTCACAAAAGATATTAAAAATATGAAGCGTATGAGACAAACTCAATTCCATTTTTGTAGTTTTCTTTTATAAACTAAACTAGTGATAAAACAAGAAACTAAAAGATCCGATTGGAAGATTTAAAGATATACCTTCAAGCATTCACCTCCCCGGCAATGGCGCCAGAAAAGACCTTGATGTCTACTACACAACCTTCTTCTTGTATACGTTGTTGGGCCTCCAAGTGCAGAGGTTTGTAGGACAGTAGAAAATTTCCCTCAAGTGGATGACCTAAGGTTTATCAATCCGTGGGAGGCGTATGATGAAGATGGTCTCTCTCAAACAACCCTGCAACCAAATAACAAAGAGTCTCTTGTGTCCCCAACACACCCAATACAATGATAAATTGTATAGGTGCACTAGTTCGGCGAAGAGATGGTGATAGAAGTGCAATATGCATGGTAGATATAGGTTTTTGTAATCTGAAAATATAAAAACAGCAAGGTAACTAATGATAAAAGTGAGCGTAAACGGTATTGCAATGCTAGGAAACAAGGCCTTGGGTTCATACTTTCACTAGTGCAAGTTCTCTCAAAAATAATAGCATAACTGGAAAATATATCTATCCCTCAACATGCAACAAAGAGTCACTCCAAAGTCACTAATAGCGGAGAACAAACGAAGGGATTATTATAGGGTACGAAACCACCTCAAAGTTATCCTTTCTGATCGATCTATTCAAGAGTCCGTGGTAAAATAACACGAAGCTATTCTTTCCGTTCGATCTATCATAGAGTTCGTACTAGAATAACACCTTAAGACACAAATCAACCAAAACCCTAATGTCACCTAGCTCCAATGTCACCTCAAGTATCCGTGGGCACGATTATATGATATGCATCACACAATCCCAGATTCATCTATTCAACCAACACAAAGTACTTCAAAGAGTGCCCCAAAGTTTCTACCGAAGAGTCGAGATGAAAATGTGTGCCAACCCCTATGCATATGTTCACAAGGTCACTGAACCCGCAAGTTGATCACCAAAACATACATCAAGTAGATCACGTGAATATCCCGTTGTCACCACAGATAAGCACATGCAAGACATACATCAAGTGTTCTCAAATCCTTAAAGACTCAATCGGATAAAATAACTTCAAAGGGAAAACTCAATCCATTACAAGAGAGTAGAGGGGGGAAAACATCAAAATATCCAACTATAATAGCAAAGCTCGCGATACATCAAGATTGTGCGATATCAAGAACACGAGAGAGATAGAGAGAGAGAGAGATCAAACACATAGCTACTGGTACATACTCTCAGCCCCGAGGGTGAACTACTCCCTCCTCGTCATGGAGAGCGCCGGGATGATGAAGATGGCCACTGGTGAGGGATCCCCCCCCCCCTCCGGCAGGGTGTCGGAACAGGGTCCCGATTGGTTTTCGGTGGCTACAGAGGCTTGCAGCGGCGGAACTCCCGATCTATTGTGCCCCTAGATGTTTTCAGGTTATATGGATATATATAGGCGAAAGAAGTCGGTCAGGGGAGCCACGAGGGGCACACGAGGGTGGGGGCGCGCCCAGGGGGTAAGGCGCACCTCCCTACCTTGTGGCTTCCTCGTTGCTTCCCTGACGTCCACTCCAAGTCTCCTAGATTGCTTCCGTTCCAAAAAATAACTCTCCCGAAAGTTTCATTCCGCTTGGACTCCGTTTGATATTCCATTTCTGCGAAACACTGAAATAGGCAAAAAAACAGCAAATTGGGCTGGGCCTCTGGTTAATAGGTTAGTCCCAAAAATGATATAAAAGTGTATAGTAAAGCCCATAAACATCTAATACAGGTAATATAATAGCATGGACCAATCAAAAATTATAGATACGTTGGAGACGTATCAGCCGATATAGAGGAACGTAAGGTAGTAAGCACAAGAGCCGGCAACCCAACTATTGACCAAAGACATGATTCGGAGCCGATGCATATAATGCTACAATTCGGGGTGCCGAACTATACTATAAAAAAAGTGTTCGGAATTTGTTGTTGTATTATGGGGCGTAATGAAGCCCCTGGCGAATTAAGACGTACCAGAGTGTACGGGTGCAATTGATAAGAATATCGAAAAAATGAAATAATAGGCTAATGCCACAGAAATTGGGCCGCAAACTATTTTCCATTATAATTTGATTAATACGTCAAAGCGTATTTGTACAAGTAGTGCGATTAGCAACAGGGCTATTTTAACATGCCACGACCAAGGGAGAGCTGCGTGCGTGTTCTTAAAACAGGCATAACGATTGCTTAAAGAGACCACCTAGAAATTCCCTTATACGTCAATGCTTCTTGCCGTCTTGGTGTATCCGTCGCTTGATAGGTTCGGCAATCAGGCCACCAGGAAAGGCCTGGGAAAAAAGAAACCTGAAAAGGAAAAAAAGAAAGTGAAAGTATGCGGGTCCAGAGAAGGTTGAGCCGTATTGTGGACTATGATCTAGATGTGCCTCCATCCATGCCCATGGTATTTTGAGTGCGTAGTTATGTACGCATGATGTGAATGCCGCCGTTTTGTCGGGACTGGGACAAAGGCCGAATTGCTAGTCAAGCTCTTGACGGGCTGGACTGCTCTGCTGTAGAGTAGTTCGGACTCGTTTGACAATGTCCAGGAGCTTGGCCGCCGAATTAAGGTTCTGCCTAGAAAGGCCGCTCTGTGCTTCTGCTGCGAGGGCAGCGGTATGCTCCTCGGTACGGAGGGAATGTTTCGTGTTTCCATTGATTGTTATGACACGGCGTGGTCCAGGCATCGTGAGCTTGAGATAAGCGTAGTGTGGCACCGCATTTAATCGAGTGAATGCGGTCCGTCCGAGCAGTGCATGATAGCCACTGCGGAAGGGGGCAATATCGAAGATCAACTCTTCACTTCGGAAGTTGTCCGGGGATCTGAAGACCACCTCTAGTGTGATTGAGCCCGTACAGCGGGCCTCTACACCTGGTATGACTCCTTTAAAGGTGGTTTTTGTGGTCTTGAACCTAAGGGGTCAATACCCATTTTGCGCACTGTATCCTGATAGAGCAGGTTCAGGATGCTGCCACCGTCCATGAGGACTCGTGTAAGATGGAATCCATCAATATTGGCTCGACGACCAATGTGGCTGAACCGCCATGACGGATACTGGTCAGATGGTCCCTGCGATCGAAGGTGATCGGGTAGGACGACCATGGGTTGAACTTTGGGGCGACTGGCTCCATCGCGTAGACGTCCCTGAGTGCGCGCTTGCGCTCCCTCTTGGGGATATGGGTGTATATAATGTTCACCATTTTAACTTGGTGGAGGAACTTCTTCAGTCCCCCTGTGTTTGGTGGTTGGGGCTCCTCGTCATTGTCCTCGCTTTGCGACCCCTTCTCCTTGTTCTCGGCATTTAACTTGTCGGCCTGTTTAAAAACCCAACATTCTCTGTTGGTATGATTAGCTCGTTTATCAGGAGTGCCATGGATTTGACATGGACGGTCGAGTATGCGGTCCAAGCTGGACAAGCCCGGATTGTTTCTTTTATATGGCTTCTTCTGCTGACCGGACTTAGAGCCACTGAATCCGGCATTGATCGTTGTGTCCTCAGTGTTGCCATTGTTGCTTCGACGCTTGTGTCTGTTGCGTCGGGGCTTGTCATTGCTATTTCTGGCTTCAGAAGTGCCAGGTTCTCTTGTATTGTTATTGCTACAGGCTAGCCAGCTATCCTTGCCCGTGCAGAAGCGGGACATAAGCGTTGTGAGGGCTGCCATGGACTTCGGCTTTTCTTGGCCGAGGTGTCGGGCGAACCATTCGTCACGGATGCTATGTTTAAAGGCCGCTAGGGCTTCGACATCCGGACAGTCGATGATCTGGTTCTTTTTAGTTAAGCACCTAGTCCAAAATTTCCTGGCTAACTCTCTAGGCTGTTGCACTATGTGACTTAAGTCGTCAGCATCCGGAGGTCGGACATATATGCCCTGGAAGTTGTCGTGAAAGGCGTCTTCCAAGTCTTCCCACCTGCCAATTGATAACCCACAAGTATAGGGGATCAATTGTAGCCTCTTTCGATAAGTAAGAGTGTCGAACCCAACGAGGAGCTAAAGGTAGAACAAATATTCCCTCAAGTTCTATCGACCATCAATACAACTCTACACATGCTTAATGTTCGCTTTACCTAAAACAAGTATGAAACTAGAAGGACTTTGTAGGTGTTGTTGGATAGAATTGCAAGATAATAAAAGGCACGTAAATAAAAAGTAGGGGTTGTTTAGATAAAGAAGCAATAGAGTAAATATAGCGAGTGTGGAAAAGTGGTGGTAGGAGTTGTGAAATTGTCCCTAAGCAATTGACTACTTTACTAGACTGATAGCAAGTTTTATGTGGGAGAGGCATAAGCTAACATAATTTCTCTTCTTGGATCATATGCACTTATGATTGGAACTCTAGCAAGGATCCGCACCTACTAAAGATCACTAAGGTAAAAACCCAACCATAGCATTAAAGCATCAAGTCCCATTTATCCCATATGCCACAACCCCCTTACTCGGTTTTATGCTTTTGTCACTCAAGCAACCCACTATAAGCAAATCATGAACGTATTGCAACACCCTACAGCGGGAATCCCTCACGCTTGCGCGACACGGAGGGCACAATAGGATAGCAACATAATCACAAGCAAATTAAACCAATCATAGCAATTCACCAATTACCGATAGGACAACGAAAATCTACTCAGACATCATAGGATGGCAACACATCATTGGATAATAATATGAAGCATAAAGCACCATGTTCAAGTAGAGGGTACAGCGGGTTGCGGGAGAGTGGACCGCTGAATATAGATGGGGGAAGGTGATGGAGATGTTGGTGAAGATGATGGCAGTGTTGGTGTAGATCGCGGTGATGATGATGGCCCTTGGTGGCGTTCTGGCGCCACCGTAAACAAGGGGGAGAGAGCCCCCCCCCCTTCTTCTTCTTCTTCCTTGACCTTCTCCTAGATGGGAGAAGGGTTTCCCCTATGGTCCTTGGCTCCCATGGCATGGGAGGGGAGAGAGCCCCTCCGAGATTGGATCTATCTCTCTGCCTCTCTCTGTTTCTGCGTCATTCGATTCTGCCCTTTCACTGTTTCTTATATTCCCAGAGATCCATAACTCCGATTGGGATGAAACCTTTGCCAAGATTTTTTTCCAAAAATTAGCTTTCTTGCGGCCAAAGAAGAGCAGCAACCCCCTTATGGGATGCCCAAGAGGGTCAGGGGTGCGCCCACCCCCTGGGGCGCGCCCCCATGCCTCGTAGCCCCCTCGGGCACCGTCTCGCGTTGATTCTTCTTCCCAAATATCACAATTATTCCAAAAATATTCTCCGTCCGTTTTTATCCCGTTTGGACTCTGTTTGATATGGGGTTTCTGCGAAACATAAAGCATGCAACAAATAGGAACTGGCACTGGGCACTAGATCAATATGTTTGTCCCAAAAATAGTATAAAAAGTTTCCAAAAGTATATGAAAGTTGAATAATATTGGCATGGAGCAATCAAAAATTATAGATACGACGGAGACGTATCAGCATCCCCAAGTTTAATTCCTGCTCGTCCTCGAGTAGGTAAATGATAAAAAAGATAATTTTTCATGTGGAATGATACCAAGCATAATCTTGATCATGTAATCTAATCATGGCATGAATATTAATACACGAGTGATTCAGAGCAATAGTCTATCATTTGACATAAAAACAATAATAGTTCTGGCATCCCAACAAACAATCATGCCTTTCAAAATATCAATGCTTACAGAATGTTATCCCTACAAAATCATATAGTCTTGTATGCTCCCTTTTCTTAACACAAGGTACCCCTCATGCCTATCTCGGTGTCAGTCAAGCAATTGGTTCATGTTTTTTAACGCGCTTCAGCTTTTTCAACCTTCACACAATACATGAGCGCAAGCCATGGATATAGCACTATAGGTGGAATAGAGTATGATGGTGGAGGTTGTGTGGAGAAGACAAAAAGGGAAAAAGTCTCGCATCGACGCGGCTAATCAATGGGCTATGGAGATGCCCATCAATTGATGTCAATGCGAGGAGTAGGGATTGCCATGCAACGGATGCACTAGAGCTATAAGTGTATGAAAGCTCAAACTGAAAACTAAGTGGGTGCGCATCCAACTTGCTTGCTCATGAAGACCTCGGGCATTTGAGGACGCCCATCATTGGAATATACAAGCCATGTTCTATAATGAAAATTCCCACTAGTATATGAAAGTGATAACTCAGGAGACTCTCTATATGAAGAACATGGTGCTATTTGAAGCACAAGTGTGTAAAAGGATAGTAACATTGCCCCTTCTCTCTTTTTCTCTTATTTTTTTATCTTTATATATATATATATATATGTATATATATATTATTTGGTGGGCTTCTTTGGCCTCTTTTTTATTTGGGCTTCTTTGGCCTCTTTTATTTTCCATAAAATCTGGAGTCTCATCCCGACTTGTGGGGGAATCATAGTCTCCATCATCCTTTCCTCACTGGGGCAATGCTCTAATAATGATGATCATCGCATTTTTATTTACTTACAACTCGATATCTAGAACAAAGATATGACTCTATATGAATGCCTCCGGCGCTGTACCAGGATGTGCAATGATTTAGCATAGCAAAGATATCAAAAAATGGACAAGCCATGAAAACATCATGCTAGCTATCTTATGATCATGCAAAGCAATATGACAATGAATGCTCAAGTCATGTACATGATGAATGATGGAAGTTGCATGGCAATATATCTTGGAATGGCTATGGAAATGCCATGATAGGTAGGTATGGTGATTTTTTGAGGAAGATATAAGGAGGCTTATGTGTGATAGAGTGTATCGTATCACGGGGTTTGAATGCACTGGTGAAGTTTGCACCAACTCTCGAGGTGAGAAAGGGCAATGCACGGTACCGAAGAGGCTAGCAATGATGGAAGGGTAAGAGTGGGTATAATCCATGGACTCACATTAGTCATAAAGAACTCATATACTTATTGCAAAAGTTTATTAGCCCTCGAAGCAAAGTACGACTACGCATGCTCCTAGGGGGGAGGTTGGTAGGAGTTAACCATCGCGCACCCCCGACCTTCACGCAAAGATAAACAATCAAAATACAATGCGCGCCAATTTGGTTACATAGTTAGGATACCATACGTGCATGCTTCGGGAATCACAAACCTTAAGACCAATATCCTTACTAAACACAACCATTTACTAGAACCTCCCACATATTATCATCTCTATATCGCAAAACTATTGCAAGGAATCAAACATATCATATTCAGTGATCTACAAGTTTTATGTAGGATTTTATGACTAACCACGTGAATGACCAATTCCTGTCATCTCTCTAAATAGATATAAGTGAAGCAAGAGAGTTTAATTCTTTCTACAAAAAATACGCCCATGCTCTAACAAATATAAGTGAAGCAAAAGAGCATTCTACAAATGGCGGTTTTTTATGTGAAGAGAAACAGGCAATCCAAACTTCAAATGATATAAGTGAATCACATCAAGCATTCTATAAAGCCATACTCATAAGATTTAAGTGAAGTGCAATGCGAATTCTATAAATCAACCAAGGACTATCTCATACCAGCATGGTGCATAAAGGAAAAGTGAAAACTAAATGCAAAATATGCTCCAAGATTTGCACATATCACATGAATGAAATGAATGCGAAAACATACTGATACTTGTTGAAGAAAGAGGGGATGCCTTCCAGGGCATCCCCAAGCTTAGACGCTTGAGTCTCCTTGAATATTTACTTGGGGTGCCTTGGGCATCCCCAAGCTTGAGCTCTTTCCTCTCCTCCTTTTCCTCATATCGAGACCTCCTCGATCTTCGAACACTTCATCCACACAAAACTTCAACAGCAAACTCGGTAAGATCCGTTAGTATAATAAAGCAAATCACTACTCTAAGTATTGTTGCAAACCAATTCATATGTTTTTTGCATTATGTCTACTGTAATATAACTTTTCCATGGCTTGATCCACTGATAGAAATTGATAGTTTCATCAAAAACAAGCAAACTATGTATCAAAAACAGAATCTGTTAAAAACAGAACAGTCTATAGAAATCTGAACATTCACCATACTTCTGGTACACCAAAACTTCTGCCAAAATTAGGAAAAAAAATGTGTATAGAAATACAGTGCAGAAAGAATCAAAACCGTTTGACATTCCAGTAAAAATGTAAAATCGCGCACTACAGCCAAAGTTTCTGTCCTACAGCGCACAAACCAACAAGCATTGTAAACAACCTAAAGGCAAACCTTAGCACATTATTTTTATAATAAAATGGAATTGTACAAAGGGATAATTATTTTTATGAAAAGTTTCTGTAATCAAGATTCACAAAGTTTCCGTGAGCATGAACAAAGTTCAAGGAGCTCCCCCACTTCAACAATGCTTGTCTTTCTCACTTTCACTTTCCTTTTTGAAAAGTTTTGGGTTCCCCTCTTTATTTTTTTGTTTTTAGACTATATAAAAGCACTCAACAGAAATAAATGACTCTCTAAAACTTCTGGGTTGTCTCCCTAGCAGCGCTTCTTTAAAGCCATTAAGCTAAGGCATATAGTGCTGAAGTAATGAATCCACCCGGATCCCAAGGTATATCAAAGCCAATTTTAATTAACAATGATTTGTGATTTAGTAGTGAGCACAAAGCAACATATATCATGCAACAACAAAGTCTAACTCTCTTCCTATGCATCTACATGTCACGAAGGAACAATTCATGCACACCAAGTAAAGGCCAATGCATAGTATAAGCAGTTTCTTGTAATTTTATCATATTGGAAACATAGAGAGGTGGAGATATAGTTCCTCTCTCATAATAATTGCAAGTAGGAGCAGAAATAACATGCATATTATATCTATCAAAATCATCATGTGCAACGGTAAAATGCAACCCACCAATATAATCCTTAATAAGCACAAACTTCTCCGATGTAGTATAGTTTGGAGAATTCAAAAAGATAATAGAACTATCATGTGTGGGTGCAATAGCAACAATTCATGTTTAACATAAGGAACTATTGCAAGTTCATCTCCATAAGCATAATTCATATTGGCATCTTGGCCACAAGCATAGCAAGCATCATCAAAAAGGGGTATTTCAAAAGAATCAACGGTAGCAATCATCCTTCGGTAGGCACGAAGAGGAATTAAACAATGTATGAGTTGAAGAGTTACTCTCATTAGAAGGTGGGCACGGGTAGCTAATCCGCTCTTCCTCCTTTTGTTCTTCGCTCTCCTCATCATCTTTTTCATCCAATGAGCTCACAGTTTCATCAATTCCTTCTTCCATAGACTCCTGCAGAATATTAGTCTCTTCTTGGACAGCAAAGACTTCCTCAATAAATGCATCAATATCGTAATTGAATTCATAACTCTCATAGCAATAATTAAGTATAGCAAAATTTCCAGATCTATAAACAGCATCATCAAGATTTTCACACGTTTTAAACAAAGATTCAATTTTGTAAGCGCCCATAAAAGCAATGAATTCTTCTATTTGTTCCACATCATAATAATCATATATACCATTAGCATAAGAAGCCAAGGTTTTATTATCAATAAATTTGCATGAAAAGAAAAGGTGTGGAGCCTTCATCCTAGAGCAACAAGTATAATCATATCTCAAGCATAGTTGACGAGCATACCAATGCAACATATGAATTTGATCCCATAATAGTTTCCCTTTTTGTGTCAAGCGATAATCCCTAAAGTATTCACGTTGATCCAACGTGTCTCCCATACCATAATTGAATGGGGTTTTCTGAGGATTATCAAAGTAGTACATAATATTTTTCACATAATGAGCATCGAGGGTTTTAGGAGGTTCCCCACCTCCATGAGTAGCAAGTACACCTAATATTTTTGGTATTTCGTGTTCCATATCCATAATAAAAGGTAGAGAACAACTAAGAATAGAAAATAAAAATTACTTAGTGATAAAGCAAACAAGAACACACGAGAATATTCACCCCACGCTATGACTCCCCGGCAACGGCGCCAGAAAAAGGACTTGATAACCCACAAGTATAGGGGATCAATTGTAGCCTCTTTCGATAAGTAAGAGTGTCGAACCCAACGAGGAGCTAAAGGTAGAACAAATATTCCCTCAAGTTATGTCGACCACCGATACAACTCTACGCATGCTTAACGTTCGCTTTATCTAAAACAAGTATGAAACTAGAAGGACTTTGTAGGTGTTGTTGGATAGAATTGAAAGATAATAAAAGGCACATAAATAAAAAGTAGGGGTTGTTTAGATAAAGAAGCAATAAAGTAAATATTGCAGGTGTGGAAAAGTGGTGGTAGGAGTTGTGAAATTGTCCCTAAGCAATTGACTACTTTACTAGACCGATAGCAAGTTTTATGTGGGAGAGGCATAAGCTAACATACTTTCTCTTCTTGGATCATATGCACTTATGATTGGAACTCTAGCAAGCATCCGCAACTACTAAAGATCATTAAGTTAAAACCCAACCATAGCATTAAAGCATCAAGTCCCCTTTATCCCATACGCCGCAACCCCCTTACTCGGGTTTATGCTTCTGTCACTCAAGCAACCCACTATAAGTGAATCATGAACGTATTGCAACACCCTACAGCGGGAATCCCTCACGCTTGCGCGACACGGAGGGCACAATAGGACAGCAACATAACCACAAGCAAATTAAACCAATCATAGCAATTCACCAATTACCGATAGGACAACGAAAATCTACTCAGACATCATAGGATGGCAACACATCATTGGATAATAATATGAAGCATAAATCACCATGTTCAAGTAGAGGGTACAGCGGGTTGCGGGGGAGTGGACCGCTGAATATAGATGGGGGAAGGTGATGGAGATGTTGGTGAATATGATGGCGGTGTTGGTGTAGATCGCGGTGATGATGATGGCCCCCGGCGGCGTTCCGATGCCACCAGAAGCGAGGGGGGAGAGCCCCCCCTTCTTATAATTCTTCCTTGACCTTCTCCCTAGATGGGAGAATGGTTTCCCCTCTGGTACTTGGCTCCCATGGCATGGGAGGGGCGAGAGCCCCTCCGAGATTGGATCTATCTCGTTGTCTCTCTTTGTTTCTGCGTCGTTCGATTCTACCCTTTCACCATTACTTATATTCTCGGAGATCCGTAACTCCGATTGGGCTGAATCCTTCGCCAAGATTTTTTTCCAAAAAATAGCGTTCTTGTGGCCAAAGAAGGGCAGCAACCGCCTTACGGGGTGCCCATGAGGGTCAGGGGCGCGCCCACCCTCCTAGGGCACGCCCTCCTGCCTCATGGCCCCCTCGGGAACCATCTCGCGTTGATTCTTCTTCCCAAATATCACAAATATTCCAAAAATATTCTCCATCTGTTTTTATCCCATTTGGACCCTGTTTGATATGGGGTTTCTATGAAACATAAAACATGCAACAAACAGGAACTGGCACTGGGCAGTGGATCAATATGTTAGTCCCTAAAATAGTAGAAAAAGTTGCCAAAAGTATATGAAAGTTGAATAATATTTGCATGGAGAAATCAAAAATTATAGATACGACGGAGACGTATCACCAATTGAGTTTTCGGGCAAACTGTTCAACCAGTGCCAAGCAGGTCCCTTGAGTTTTAGCAGGAGGTATTTGATGGCGTGAAGATCATCCCGCGGGCCATATGAATATGGAGGAAAAAATCCTCAATCCATACCACGGGGTCTGTTGTCCTATTGTATGATTCGATGTTCACGGGTTTAAACCCTTCCGGGAATTCATGTTCCATTACTTTATTAGTGAAGCAAAGGGGGTGTGCGACGCCTCCATATCGGGTCAAGTCGCGACGTAGCTCAGAAGGAGTTTGTTTGCGGTTTTCTGCCAGGGCGTGGTGATGTTTGTCACGTCCGGCCGGATGGCAATCGTCACGCATCGGGGCACGCCCCCGCGATCCATAGATCGATCTGGTCTAACCTGCTCTATTTTCCAGGTCATGTCGCAGGTCATATGTGTATCCCCAAGCTGTTGTGTTTTTGTTTTTATGGCGGGGTAGTGCGGGCTGGTGTTCGGCTTGAGTGGCCGCTTTGTCCCGGCCACGTGGTGGTTGGTCAGCCGCATTACGCGCTGGTAGGACGGTCTCTAGCGCCTCGTCATCGAATTGGGGTAACAATTTGTGCTTCAGGTGACTGATACATCCATTTTGCATCATGCTTTTATATCGATATTTATTGCATTATGGGCTGTTATTACATGTTATGTCACAATACTTATGGCTATTCTCTCTTATTTTACAAGGTTTAACATGAAGAGGGAGAATTCCGGCAGCTGGGATTCTGGCCTGGAAAAGGAGCAAATATTGGAGACCTATTCTACACAACTCCAAAAGTCCTGAAACTCCACGAAAGTCACTTTTGGAATTAATAAAAAATATCCAGTGGAAGAAATACCTAAGGGGGGCCACCCACCGTCCATGAGGGTGGGGGTCGTGCTCACCCTTACAGGGCGCGACCCCCTGCCTCGTGGGCCACCTGGCAGCCCTACGGTTCCCATCTTCTACTATATGAGGTCTTTTACCCTGGAAAAAAATCATAAGCAAGCTTACGGGATGAAACTCCGCCGCCACGAGGCGGAACCTTGGCGGAACCAATCTAGGGCTCCAGCGGAGCTGTTCTGCCGGGGAAACTTCCCTCCGGGAGGGGGAAATCATCACCACCGTCATCACCAATGATCCTCTCATCGTGAGGGGGTCAATCTCCATCAACATCTTCACCAGCACCATCTCCTCTCAAACCCTAGTTCATCTCTTGTATCCAATCTTTGTACCAAAACCTCAGATTGGTACCTGTGGGTTGCTAGTAGTGTTGATTACTCCTTGTAGTTGATGCTAGTTGGTTTATTTGGTGGAAGATCATATGTTCAGATCCTTAATGCATATTAATACCCCTCTGATTATGAACATGAATATGCTTTGTGAGTAGTTACGTTTGTTCTTGAGGACATGGGAGAAGTCTCGCTATTAGTAGTCATGTGAATTTGGTATTCGTTCGATATTTTGATGAGATGTATGTTGTCTCTCCTCTAGTGGTGTTATGTGAACGTCGACTACATGACACTTCACCATTGTTTGGGCCTATAGGAAGGCATTGGGAAGTAATAAGTAGATGATGGGTTGCTAGAGTGACAGAAGCTTAAACCCTAGTTTATGCGTTGCTTCGTAAGGGGCTGATTTGGATCCACATGTTTCATGCTATGGTTAGGTTTGCCATAATACTTCTTTTGTAGTTGCGGATGCTTGCAATAGGGGTTAATCATAAGTGGGATGCTTGTTCAAGAAAGGGCAGTACCCAAGCACTGGTCCACCCACATATCAAATTATCAAAGTAACGAATGTGAATCATACGAGCGTGATGAAAACTAGCTTGACGATAATTCCCATTTGTCCTCGGGAGCAATTTTCTCTACATAAGAACTTGTCCAGGCTTGTCCTTTGCTACAAAAAGGATTGGGCCACCTTGCTGCACCTTATTTACTTTCATTGCTTGTTACCTGTTACAAATTATCTTATCACAAAACTATCTGTTACCTACAATTTCAGTGCTTGCAGAGAATACCTTACTGAAAACCGCTTGCCATTTCTTCTGCTCCTTGTTGGGTTCGACACTCTTACTTATGAAAGGACTACGATAGATACCCTATACTTGTGGGTCATCAAGACTCTTTTCTGGCGCCGTTGTCGGGGAGTGAAGCGCCTTTGGTGAGTGGAACTTGGTAAGGAAACATTTATATAGTGTGCTGAAATTTACTGTCACTTGTTACTATGGAAACTAATCCTTTGAGGGGCTTGTTCGGGGTATATTCACCCCGACCAGTAAAGCAAAGAGTTTCTCCTCAACCTACTGAACCTACTGAAAAATTTTACTTTGAAATTCCTTCGGGTATGGTAGAGAAATTGCTAGCTAATCCCTTTGCAGGAGATGGAACATTGCATTCTGATTTACACCTTATCTATGTGGATGAAGTTTGTGGATTATTTAAGCTTGCAGGTATGCCCGATGATGTTATTAAGAAGAAGGTCTTCCCTTTATCTTTGAAGGGAGACGTATTGACATGGTATAGGCTATGTGATGATATGGGATCTTGGGACTACAAACGATTGAAATTGGAATTTCACCAGAAGTTTTATCCTATGCATCTTGCTCATCTTGATCGTAATTATATATATAATTTTTGGCCTCACGAAGGAGAAATTATCGCTCAAGCTTGGGGGAGGCTTAAGTCAATGTTATATTCATGCCCCAATCATGAGCTCTCAAGAGAAATGATTATTCAAAATTTGTATGATCGGCTTTCTCTCAATGATCGCACCATGCTTGATACTTCTTGTGTTGGTTCTTATATGATGAAGACTATTGAATTCAAGTGGGATTTATTGGAAAGAATTAAACGCAACTATGAAGATTGGGATTCCGACGATGGTAAGGAGTTAGGTATGACATCTAAGTTTGATTGTGTTAAATCTTTTATGGATACCGATGCTTTTCGTGGATTTAGCACTAAATATGGACTTGACTCTGAGATAGTTGTTTCTTTCTGTGAATCATTTGCTACTCACATTGATCTCCCTAACGAGAAGTGGTTTAAATATAATCCTCCCACTGAAGTAAAAGTAGTTGCACCTATTACAGTTGAAGAAAAGATTATCACTTATAATGATCCTATTGTTCCTACTACTTATGTTGAGAAACCACCTTTCCCTGTTAGGATAAAAGATCATGCTAAAGCTTTAACTGTGGTTCGTAAAAGTAATACTAGAACACCTACGCCACCTGAGCAAATTAAAGTTGAACCTAGTATTGCTATGGTTAAAGATCTCTTGGCTGATAATATTGATGGGCATGTTATTTATTTCTATGATGAAGCTGCTAATATTGTTAGACCCGATGCTAAGATACATAGACCTGTTGTAGGCATGCTTGTTATTTCTGTTAAAATAGGAGATCATTGTTATCATGGCTTATGTGATATGGGTGCTAGTGCTAGTGCAATACCTCGGTCCTTATACAAAGAAATTATGCGTGACATTGCACCTGCTGAGATAGAAGATATTGCTGTTACAATTAAACTTGCCAATAGGGATACTATTTCACCAATTGGGATTGTTAGAGATGTTGAAGTCTTGTGTGGGAAGGTTAAATATCCTGCTGATTTTCTTGTTCTTGGTTCCCCACAATATAGCTTTTGTCCCATTATATTCGGTAGACCCTTCTTGAATACTGTCAATGCTAAGATTGATTGTGAAAAGGATGTTGTGACAATTGGCTTGGGGGTTATGAAATATGAGTTTAATTTTGCTAAATTTTGTAGACAACCCCATGATAAAGAATTGCCTAGTAAGGATGAAATTATTGGTCTTGCTTCTATTGCCGTGCCTCCTATTGATACATTAGGACAATATTTGCTAGACCATGAAAATGATATGTTTATGAATGAAAGAAGGGAAATAGATGAAGTATTATTTAAAGAGGGTCCTATTTTGAAACACAGCTTGCCTGTTGAAATCCTAGGGGATCCTCCTCCACCCAAGGGTGATCCCGTGTTTGAGCTTAAACCATTACCTGATACTCTTAAATATGCTTATCTTGATGAAAATAAGATATATCCTGTTATTATTAGTGCTAACCTTTCAGAACAGGAAGAGGAAAGATTATTGAAAACTCTGAAGAAGCACCATTCTGATATTGGATATACTCTTGATGATCTTTAGGTCATTAGTCCCACTCTATGCCAACACAAAATAAAATTGGATGAAGACGCTAAACCAGTTAGAGATCATCAACGACGGTTAAATCCTAAGAAGAAAGAAGTGGTAAGAACGGATATACTAAAGCTCCTTGAGGCAGGTATAATTTATCCCGTTGCTGATAGTGAGTGGGTAAGTCCTGTCCATTGTGTCCCTAAGAAGGGAGGTATTACTGTAGTCCCTAATGATAAAGATGAATTGATCCCGCAAAGAATTATTACAGGTTATAGGATGGTGATTGATTTTTGTAAATTAAATAAAGCTACTAAGAAAGATCATTACCCTTTACCTTTTATTGATCAAATGCTAAAAATACTATCCAAACATACACATTTTTGCTTTCTAGATGGTTATTCTGGTTTCTCTCAAATACATGTGTCAGCGGACGATCAAGCAAAGACTACTTTTACTTGCCCTTTCGGTACTTTTGCTTATAGACGTATGCCTTTTGGTTTATGTAATGCACCTGCTACCTTTCAAAGATGCATGCTGGCTATATTCTCTGACTTTTGTGAAATGATTTGTGAGGTATTCATGGATGATTTCTCTGTTTATGGATCCTCCTTTGATGATTGCTTGAGCAACCTTGATCGAGTCTTGCAGAGATGTGAAGACACTAGTATCGTCTTGAATTGGGAAAAGTGCCACTTTATGGTTAATGAAGGCATTGTCTTGGGGCATAAAATTTCTGAAAGAGGTATTGAAGTTGATAAAGCTAAAGTTGATGCTATTGAAAAGATGTCCTGTCCCAAGGACATTAAAGGTATAAGAAGTTTCCTTGGTCATGCCGGTTTTTATAGGAGGTTCATTAAGGACTTTGCTAAAATCTCTAGGCCTCTAATTTATTGCAAAAAGATATTCCTTTTGTCTTTGATGATGATTGTGTAGAAGCATTTGAAATACTTAAGAAAGCTTTGATTTCTGCACCTATCATTCAGCCACCTGATTGGAATTTACCCTTTGAAATTATGTGTGATGCTAGCGATTATGCTGTAGGTGTTGTTCTAGGACAAAGAGTTGATAAGAAATTAAATGTTATTCAATATGCTAGTAAAACTCTAGACACTGCCCAGAGAAATTATGGTACTATTGAAAAAGAACTCTTAGCAGTTGTATTTGCATGTGATAAGTTCAGACCTTATATTGTTGATTCTAAAGTAACTATTCACACTGATCATGCTGCTATTAAATATCTTATGGAAAAGAAAGATGCTAAACCCAAACTCATTAGATGGGTTCTCTTGCTCCAAGAATTGATTTGCATATTATTGATAGAAAGGGAGCTGAGAACCCCGTTGCAGACAACTTGTCTAGGTTAGAGAATGTTCTTGATGACCCACTACCTATTGATGATAGCTTTCCTGATGAACAATTAGCGGTCATAAATGCTTCTCGTACTGCTCCATGGTATGCTGATTATGCTAATTACATTGTTGCTAAATTTATACCACCTAGTTTCACATACCAGCAAAAGAAAAAGTTCTTCTATGATTTAAGACATTACTTCTGGGATGACCCACACCTTTATAAAGAAGGAGTAGATGGTGTTATTAGACATTGTGTACCTAAGCATGAACAGGAACAGATCCTCCGCAAGTGTCACTCCGAGGCATATGGAGGACACCACGCTGGAGATAGAACTGCACATAAGGTATTGCAATCCGGTTTTTATTGGCCTACTCTCTTCAAAGATGCCCGTAAGTTTGTCTTGTCTTGTGATGAATGTCAAAGAATTGGTAATATTAGTAGACGTCAAGAAATGCCTATGAATTATTCTCTTGTTATTGAACCATTTGATGTTTGGGGCTTCAATTATATGGGACCTTTTCCTGCCTCTAAGGGATATACACATATTTTAGTTACTGTTGATTACGTTACTAAGTGGGTAGAAGCTATTCCAACTAGTAGTGTTGATCATAACACCTCTATTAAGATGCTTAAAGAAGTTATTTTTCCGAGGTTTGGAGTCCCTAGATACTTAATGACTGATGGTGGTTCACATTTTATTCATGGTGCCTTTCGTAAAATGCTTGCTAAGTATCATGTTAATCATAGAATTGCATCTCCATATCACCCACAGTCTAGTGGTCAAGTAGAGTTGAGTAATAGAGAGCTCAAATTGATTTTGCAAAAGACTGTTAATAGATCTATAAAGAATTGGTCCAAGAAACTTGATGATGCATTATGGGCCTATAGAACTGCATATAAGAATCCTATGGGTATGTCTCCGTATAAAATGGTTTATGGGAAATCTTGTCACATGCCTTTTGAACTTGAACATAAGGCATATTGGGTCATTAAAGAGCTCAATTATGATTTCAAACTTGCCGGTGAGAAGAGGTTATTTGACATTAGCTCACTTCATGAATGGAGAACCCAAGCTTATGAGAATGCCAAACTATTTAAAGAAAAAGTTAAAAGATGGCATGACAAAAGGATACAAAAGCGTGAGTTTAATGTAGGTGATTATGTTTTGCTTTTCAACTCTCGTTTAAGATTTTTTGCAGGAAAGCTTCTCTCTAAATGGAAAGGCCCCTACGTTATCGCGAGGAGGTCTATCGTTCAGGTGCCATAAAAATCAACAACTTCGAAGGCACAAATCCGAGGGTGGTGAATGATCAAAGAATCAAACGTTATATCTCAGGTAACCCTATAAATGTTGAAACCAATGTTATTGAAACCGTAACCCCGGAGGAATACATAAGGGACACTTTCCAGAACGTTTCAGACTCCGAAAAGGAATAGGTATGTGGTACGGTAAGTAAACCGACTCCAAAACAGTTCTAATGGCATTTTTTCTCTGTTTTGGAATATTTAAGAAAATAGAAAAATAAGAAGTAGTCCGGGAAGGATACAAGGCATCCACGAGGGTGGAGGGCGCGCCCTACCCTACTGGGCGCGCCCCCTGCCTCGTGGGCACCTTGTGTGCTCTCCGGACTCCGTTTTCTTGCACGATACTTCTTTTGGTCAGTAAAAATTCATTATATAATCTCCCGAAGGTTATGACCACCTTATCATGCAAAAATCCTCTGTCTTTGTTTCGAGCTGTTTCTGTTGCAGATTTAGAGCAAGATGTCTTCTCAAGAGTCAGTTGGGGAGAGTTGGGTGTCTCACCCGATGCCAGGTCTAGGAGCAAACAGTGATGCTTATCACTTTGGGCCATCAACGGAGGATGAGATGGAGGCCGACTTGAAAAGGATAGACGCTATGGAGGAGGATCAAGAAGTTACCTCTCGTTTACAAGCCGGATTCATGATGGGGGAACTACAGAGCTCAGCCATTCCAAACTCGGTCATCCCTTCCAATGTTAAATTTCTTTCTTATGAAAAAGAGTGTCACTTGTTCTCCAGCAGCTATGCAACATCCTTGGGTGAAAGGAGCTTTAGCCGTCACGGGCAAGCTCCACAAGGAAAATATGAACCTCAAGCAACAAGTCAATAAGCTCGATGAGGAGAATCGTATACTGAGGGGAATCATTGCCAAGAAGATCACATCACCAACTCTTAAGAAGGAGACATAATAACCTGGGTATGGGCACTCCCCTTGGAAACTGTCAAGCTTTGGGGAGGTGCCCCGGTATTGTATCACCATCACACTCCTATCTTTACCGTTTTATTTAGTTCGATCCTTTTAGTAATATCTTGATTTAGTAGAATAAAGTTTGGTATGAATTAGTTTTGAGTTTTGCTTTGGGATCCCTGTATGTAATCGAGTCCGTGAGCTATATAATAAAGATTAGTGTTGAGTCAAGGGCTTTGCTATCTTGCTATGATCTTAAGTGCATAAAAGAATAAAAAGAATAAAAGAGTTCATAATGATCTTATGGATAGTGATGACTTCACACATAAAAAGTATGAGGCTTAAAAGTTGTTGAGAGTTGGCAAACGTAGTTTTGGTCATCGTTGCAATTAAGGGAAGTAATAAAGAAAGAGAGGTTCTCACATATAAATATACTATCTTGGACATCTTTTATAATTGTGAGCACTCATTAAAGTATGACATGCTAAAGAGTTGACGTTGGACAAGGAAGACAACGTAATGGGTTATGTTTTCTCACATCTTTGTTAAAGTATATTGTCATGGATCGTCCAACATGTTGAGCTTGCCTTTCCCCCTCATGCTAGCCAAATTCCTTGCACCAAGTAGAGATACTACTTGTGCTTCCAAACATCCTTAAACCCAGTTTTGCCATGAGAGTCCACTATACCTACCTATGGATTGAGTAAGGTCCTTCAAGTAAGCTGTCATGTTGCAAGCAATAAAAATTGCTCCCTAAATATGAATGACTTATTAGTGCAGAGAAAATAAGCTTTATACGATCGTGTGATATGGAAGTAATAAAAGCGACGGACTGCATAATAAAGGTTCATATCACAAGTGGCAATATAAAGTGACGTTCTTTTGCATTAAGATTTCGTGCATCCAACCAAAAAGCACATGACAACCTCTGGTTCCCTCTGCGAAGGGCCTATCTTTTACTTTATGTCTTTTACATTATACAAGAGTCAAGGTGATCATTACCTTTCCCTTTTTCATTTTATCCTTTGGCAAGCACCTCGTGTTGGAAAGATCCTGATATATATATCCAATTGCATGTAAGTTAGCATGAACTATTATTGTTGACATTACCCTTGAGGTAAAAGGTTGGGAGGCAACACAATAAGCCCCTATCTTTCTCTGTGTCCGGTTGAAATTCTAGAACCATAAGTATTGCGTGAGTGTCAGCAATTGTGGAAGACTAAATGATAGTTGAGTATGTGGACTTGCTGAAAAGCTCTATTATTGACTCTTTCCTATGTTATGATAAATTGCAATTGCTTCAATGACTGAGATTATAGTTTGTTAGTTCTCAATGAAGTTTCTGAATCATACTTGACATTGTGAATAGATTGTTACTTGAGCATAAGAAATCATATGACAAAATAAATATATGTTGTTGTTATAAGAATGATCATGATGCCCTCATGTCCGTATTTTATTTTTATCGACACCTCTATCTCTAAACATGTGGACATATTTTTCGATATCGACTTCCGCTTGAGGACAAGCGATGTCTAAGCTTGGGGGAGTTGATACGTCCATTTTGCATCATGCTTTTATATCGATATTTATTGCATTATGGGCTGTTATTACACGTTATGTCATAATACTTATGGCTATTCTCTCTTATTTTACAAGGTATAACATGAAGAGGGAGAATTCCGGCAGCTGGGATTCTGGGCTGGAAAAGGAGCAAATATTGGAGACCTATTCTACACAGCTCCAAAAATCCTGAAACTCCACGAAAGTCTTTTTTGGAATTAATAAAAAATATCCAGCAGAAGAAATACCCGAGGGGGGCCACCCACCGTCCACGAGGGTGGGGGGCGCGCCCACCCTTACAGGGCGCGACCCCCTGCCTCGTGGGCCACCTGGCAGCCCTACGGTGCCTATCTTCTGCTATATGAGGTCTTTTACCCTGGAAAAAAATCATAAGCAAGCTTACGGGACGAAACTCCACCGCCACGAGGCGGAACCTTGGCGGAACCAATCTAGGGCTCCGGTGGAGCTGTTCTGCCAGGGAAACTTCCCTCCGGGAGGGGGAAATCATCACCATCGTCATCACTAATGATCCTCTCATCATGAGGGGGTCAATCTCCATCAACATCTTCACTAGCACCATCTCCTCTCAAACCCTAGTTCATCTCTTGTATCCAATCTTTCTACCAAAACCTCAGATTGGTACCTGTGGGTTGCTAGTAGTGTTGATTACTCCTTGTAGTTGATGCTAGTTGGTTTATTTGGTGGAAGATCATATGTTCAGATCCTTAATGCATATTAATACCCCTCTGATTATGAACATGAATATGCTTTGTGAGTAGTTACGTTTGTTCCTGAGGACATGGGAGAAGTCTTGCTATTGGTAGTTATGTGAATTTGGTATTCGTTCGATATTTTGATGAGATGTATGTTGTCTCCCCTCTAGTGGTGTTATGTGAACGTTGACTACATGAAACTTCACCATTGTTTGGGCCTAGAGGAAGGCATTGGGAAGTAATAAGTAGATCATGGGTTGCTAGAGTGACAGAAGCTTAAACCCTAGTTTATGCATTGCTTCGTAAGGGGCTGATTTGGATCCACATGTTTCATGCTATGGTTAGGTTTACCTTAATACTTCTTTTGTAGTTGCGGATGCTTGCAATAGGGGTTAATCATAAGTGGGATGCTTGTCCAAGAAAGGGCAGTACCCAAGCACCGGTCCACCCACATATCAAATTATCAAAGTAACGAACGCGAATCATACGAGCGTGATGAAAACTAGCTTGACGATAATTCTCATGTGTCCTCGGGAGCGCTTTTCTCTATATAAGAACTTGTCCAGGCTTGTCCTTTGCTACAAAAAGGATTGAGCCACCTTGCTGCACCTTATTTACTTTCATTGCTTGTTACCTGTTACAAATTATCTTATCACAAAACTATCTGTTACCTACAATTTCAGTGCTTGCAGAGAATACCTTACTGAAAACCGCTTGCCATTTCCTTCTGCTCCTCGTTGGTTTTGAAACTCTTACTTATCGAAAGGACTACAATAGATCCCCTATACTTGTGGGTCATCGGTGACTTTTGGTTGGGCGCTCGAGGTCGTATTCTTCGGCTGCTAGGACATCAGTCCATCTATCTTTAAGCAGATCTTGATTAGCTTGAAGCTGCTACTGCTTCTTTTTCAGGCTCCTTGCGGTGGCTATTAGCTGGCGCTTAAAGCACTCATGCTCGAGAGGTTCCTTAGGCATGATAAAATCCTCGTTGCCGAGGCTCACCTCGTCCTCGGAGGGCGTAAGGTAGTTACTGTCCTCTGAGTCTTCATTCATGACCTATTCATTAGGGCTGACTCACCCATCTTCCCGTTCGTCATGTTCGGAAGTTGGATTAACGGGGTCTTGATTGTCTTCGGCGTCGTCGAGAGTATTGTTTTCTTCTGTGCTAGTATTGTTGTCTTTTCCACGGCGTGGCTTAGAGCGGCGCCGCTGACGTCGGCGCTTCGGCTGTATCTCAGGCGGCTCATAGGGGTCCAAAATACTGTCACCATTGGAATAGCCGCCAAGCCCGCCGTCTTGCAGTTGATACACTAAAGTGGTTTCGCCCGTGGACGGCTCACCATCAGAATAGATGGCCATCTCACCATTAGACACAGATCTGTCCTCAACTTCTGCCCCATGGACAAATCCGACGAAGGCACGCTTCATGGCGGGCTAAACTCGGGCAGGTCGTGCACGCTGAGCCGTCTCGATGATGTCGGTGCAGATGTCCGGCTCAGGGCCCGGTTCGCCGATCTTACCGATGAAGACGTGGATTCCGCCGAAGAGAACCCGGTAACCGTACTCAATTGAGCCGACCTTGGGTCCCCAGCCTGCATCGTCGATGTAGAGCTTGGCGCGACGACTCTTGGTCATTCGGCCCAGAGTGTATCCCTTGATCCCTTCGAAGCTGCTCTTTAAGAACTCGAAACCACCGTGTGCCGGCCGCACGGTGGGCGCCAACTGTCATGGAATTGTCACGGAAGATGTCCTAGTGTGAGGACTTAGTCGTGGAGCCATCGCAACTAGGTTAGCTTAAAGGGGTTAAACGGGACAAAGGGCGCGGAGAGTTTATACTGGTTCGGCCCCTTGCGGTGAAGGTGAAGGCCTAATCCAGTTTGAGGTAGTATTGATTATGTCTCGATTACCAGGGAGCGGATCCGCTTGACCTAGCTTTCGATCTCTTGTTTTCCTTCCCCCGAACTGCCGCTGGGTCGTCCCTTTATATACACAGGTTGACGCCCAATGGCTCACGGAGTCCCGACCAGCTCATAGACAACGTGTCCGGCTTGGTGACTAAATACACTTGCCTTACAATATAAGTCATACACATATGGCGGTTTACACCTATGGGCCCTAAGTCGCCCTTGGGCTTTAGGCCCTTGCTTCATGAACCGCCATCTTCGACATCCTCATGGGCTTTATATTGATGAACCGCCGTAGGTATAACCTGCCCCCACCTGAGCGGGTCATACCCAATAGTCATATCCCCAACACCGAGGATGTCTCCTCCTTCTTGATCCAGCAAGGGGAGAGGAGAAGTTGAGGGAGAACTCTGGCAGCACGACGACGTGGTGATGATGGAGCTCGTGGTTCTCCGGCAGAGCTTAAGCACTACGGAGGAGGAAGAGGTGTAGGAAGGAGAGGAAGGGCAGCAGCAGGGTGTGTTAGGGTGCGGTTGCCCTCTCTCTCCCTCACTATATATAGGGGGAAGGGGCGGAGGAGGCGCCCTAGGGTTTCCCTTAGGGGGCGGTGGCTAGGGCAGATTGGATCTCCCTAGGGAAACCCTATGGAGACTTGCCTCCCAAGCCAAGCAGGTGGAAGCTTGCCTCCCAAGCCAAGTGGAGGCGCCCTACCTCCCCAAGCAACGTGGGAAAAGGTGTGGGGGCGCACACCCCCTTAGTGGGCTGGTTTGCCCCCTCCCCTTGGCCCATGAGGCCCTGCAACACTGTCGGGGCCCCCGAAAACACCTTTCGGTCATGCTGGCATAGCCCGGTACCCCTGGAACACTTCCGAACTCCAATACCCTTCGTCCAATGTATCGATATTCACCTCCGGACCATTCCGGATTTCTCGTCACGTCCAGGATCTCATCCGGGACTCCGAACAACCTTCGGTAACCACATACTATTCCCATTACAACACTAGCGTCACCGAACCTTAAGTGTGTAGACCCTACGGGTTCGGGAACCATGCACACATGACCGAGATACCTCGCCGACCAATAACCAATAGCGGGATCTGGATACCCATATTGGCTCCCACATGTTCCACGATGATCTCATCGGATGAACCACGATGTCGGGGATTCAATCAATCCCGTATACAATTCCCTTTGTCCATCGGTATGTTACTTGCCCGAGATTCGATCATCGGTATCCCTATACCTTCTTCAATCTCGTTACCGGCAAGTCTCTTTACTCGTTCCATAACGCATGATCTCGTGGCTAACTCCTTAGTCACATTGAGCTCATTATGATGATGCATTACCGAGTGGGCCCAGAGATATCTCTCCGTCATACTAAGTGACAAATCCCAGTCTCGATTCGTGCCAACCCAACAGACACTTTCGGAGATACCTATAGTGCACCTTTATAGCCACCCAGTTACGTTGTGACGTTTGATACACCCAAAGCATTCCTGCGGTATCCGGGAGTTGCACAATCTCATGATCTAAGGAAATGATACTTGACATTAGAAAAGCTCTAGCAAACGAACTACGTGATCTTGTGCTATGCTTAGGATTGGGTCTTGTCCATCACATCATTCTCCTAATGATGTGATCCCGTTATCAACGACATCCAATGCCCATGGTTAGGAAACTACAACCATCTATTGATCAACGAGCTAGTCAACTAGAGGCTCACTACGGACATATTGTGGTCTATGTATTCACACATGTATTACGGTTTCCGGTTAATACAATTATAGCATGAACAATAGACAATTATCATGAACAAGGAAATATAATAATAACTATTTTATTATTGCCTCTAGGGCATATTTCCAATAGTTGAATAGTCGGGAGAAGCATCTGAAACGCCAAAACATTCAAGGCCTCATACTCCCTCAGTTTCTTTTTACTCCGCGTATAAAATTTGATCAAAGTCAAACTACACAAAGTTTGACCAAATTTATATTAAAAATATGAACATCTATAATACTAAAACTATATAGTATGAAAATACATTTCATGGTGCATCTGACAATATTAATTTCATATTGTGAATGATGATATTTTTTATATAAAGTTAGTCAAACTTTACAAAGCTTGACTTTGACCAAACCTTATATGCAGACTCAAAAGAAACGAAGGAAGTATGTTACTAGTGTTTTTTCGTGAGTTACCCCTCATGGTGGGTTAATCAATGCAATCCAAGTCAATGCAATCCATTACTTTCCCTGTAACATCAGAAGGTAAGTGTCGGACGCACTCTATATAAGCCATCCCATAGCACATAGATAAGGGTTCATTCCATTGTATCCAGATACACACGGACAGAAAGAAAGCTCCAAGAGCACAAGACATAGGTCTTGTTACACTTGCGAGAGGGTTCTGAACCTTCCAAAATTCATCTGTGCCATACTTGCGCCTAGCTAGATCCTGACTCGTTCTAACCTCCTCCTACGATTGTTAGAATTATCCCAGGACAGCCCGTGTGGAAGCAATTACTTCTAGGAGGACTGCGAGAAGACCAAGAGGCCTGAGAGCGTGTCACGGCGGAGCAAGCCGGCGAGGTGTACATGATGGAGCTCCGCCGCCACTACCATGAGTGTGTCAAGGCAGAGTGTTGGCTGTACACGGAGTACGTGGCATGGAGGGTAGATGTCAATGGCCTCTCCAGCGACAAAGAAGGCGAAGGCGACGGCCCCAACCCTATGATTGAAGGGTTGAGCAGAGCGGATTGGAAGAGTATCGAAGAAGAGTCAGATAGTGACTAGGTTTAAAATTCTAGCCTAATCTGATTATTATTTTTAGTTATTTTTATGTAAAATATTTTGAATTTGCACCGAAATTCATTTTAGGAAGTTTTATGTGGTAGTTCGAACTTTAGTTTAGTACTCCCTCCATCCGAAAATACTTGTCATCAAAATGAATAAAAGGGAATGTATCTAGATGTATTTTAGTTTTAGATACATTCCTTTTTGTCCATTTTGATGACAAGTTTTTTCGGACGGAGGGAGTACCTAATTTGCGTTTATGTGTCTTTCGGTATTTTTTTTTGCTCCGTTAAGTTTTGAGGTTCAGTTAGAAACAACGTTTTTCTAAAGGAGCAAATGTGCACCTCTAAAGTATACTCGGCGGTTTACTCCTCTAAAAATTAGGAGATCAGTTAGAGTTGCTCTTAGATGTAAGAAAAGAAGGCAAGGGGCAAAAAAATGGATATTGTATATGTTCTGACAAACTTTTTTACTTCTTTTGCATGCTTTTCTCCAAACTAGCAAATCATCAATATTTGCTCAAACTTCGATTCAGATTTCCAGAATACGACGACTAAACTAATACTAAAAGCTAAATGCAATTTACTCCAATTAACGATCTCCGTACTTGCAAACCTGAAAATCATTGGCGGGCAAAAAAAAATCTGAAAAGGTGACGCTACTCTGCCCCGCAACATGTCCGATCAGGTGTACTAAGCAAGACACGTAGTACCCAAAGCCAACCATCACCTTTCACTCTCTCAACAAACGGAGAACTTTGATCATCCGGCTGCAGCAGGGCCCAAGTGTCCGTGGTGCGCCACGAGGCCCTCCATCGGCGTCGCGTCGTCCGCCGTGTGACCTCGCCGGCGCGTCCAGAAGCATCATCCCAGCTCCTTCCTAATCCCCACCGAATTAGTGCGACATTTTCCCTTTAATCCAGCCCAACAACCCCGTCGCCAACTTTCTTCTCGATTAAAAAAAATGCGAACGGAAAGCGACGCCGCGGTCCAGTTCGGAAAGGCCCCTTTTCCCCGGGCCCTTTACGCGCAGCAAGCAGTCCAACTTTATAAATTAATGTCGGCCCGGCCCCAACGACGCCACCCAAAAGGAAATGGGACACGCATAAAACAACAAGGACGCCAACAAAATAACAAGAGCAGAATTCTATCCCCCGGAAGAACAGGCGGAGGGGAGGCGAGGAGAGGAGAACGACGAGAGCGAGGACCCGATCCCCGCCGTGCCGTCTCCTCCGTGTTTCCGATCGATCGCCCGGTCCTCCGGCTAGGTACGGCCGCTGTTGATTTCGCCTCCTCTTTTGATGAGGTCTGTCTGCTCTGTTCCTGATTTTAGATAGGATTCTCTTGTCTGGCCGGTTGAATTGTTTGTTTGACGCTATGGTTGTTCATGGCTGCGGCCTGCCATCCGTCTAGGTTCGATTGGTTGGTTTCTCGGATCGATGGTCTGGTGCGTGTGTTGCCTGATGAGATGACGAACAAACATGCCTGAATTTGCGGTGACCATGGTGATGGATGGTGTTATCGAAAATGAAATTATGATGATGGATGAGTGATTCTATTTGGAACTTCGCTATAACTGCGAAAAAATTAATTGGTGTTGGTTCTCTGTAGAGGATTAGGGTTCTTAGGGCTGTGTGCATCAATCGATACAGAGGCCGGCGGTGTCCGAAAAGAAAAAATAATAATTCAGATAGGAAAATTCATGTAGGCCTACCTGGATTGCTTCTGCCCTGTGGTCTTGACGCGGTTGCTTAACCATAGTTGCAAGGCAGACGCTTAGCCGGCAGGATTTCTTCCTTGCGGTTTTCGCTGCCGTAGATAGGAATAAGATCCTTCCCTTTACTCAGGGGGATACTATGTCATCAAAGATGGACAAGCTGCTACGGCTGCTGTTGGTTTTGCTCTTTTGATGAGGTCTGGCTGCTCTGTTCCTGGTTGCAGATAGGATTCTCTGGTCCGGTTGATTCAATTGTTTGTCTGATGCATTGATTGTTCATGGCTGTGACCTGCCATCCTCCTAGGATTGGTTTGTTTGTTAGATCATCAATATAGGATTAGTGTTTCTATAGGTGTGTGCGTTGATTGGTGCAGAGGTTGAGGTTGTTCACCCTCTTTTTTCGAAAATAAAAGGAAAGAAAAGAAAAGGGATTAGTGTTCGGATAAGGGAATTCACGTAGGCCTACCTGGATTGCTTCTGCCTTTGGCCTTCCCGATGGTTTCAAGGTAGACGCTTAGCCGGCGGGGTTTCTTCCTTGCGGTTTTCGATGCCGTATATAAGAATAAGATCCTTCCCTTTACTCAAGGGGATACTATGTCATCAAAGATGGACAAGCTGGTACGGCTGCTGTTGATTTTGCGGTCTGGCTGCTCTGTTCCTGGTTTTAGATAGGATTCTCTGGTCCGGTTGATTCAATTGCTTGTTTTATGCGTTGATTGTTCATGGCTGTGACCTGCCATCCACCTAGGACTGATTTGTTTATTACATCATCAATAGTCTGGTGCGTTATGTTGCCTGATGACGATTAACCATGCCAAAATTTGCGGTGGTTATGGTGATGGATGATGTTATCGAAAATAAAATTATGATTATGGACGAGTGATTGTGTTTGAAACTTCGGTGTAGCTGCGAATTGAGTAATTAGTGTTGATCGTCCATAGAGGATTAGTGTTTCTAGAGATGTGTGCATCAATCGATGCAGAGGTAGGGGTCGTTCACCTCTTTTCAAAAATAAAAGAAAATGAAAGAAAGAAAATGGATAAGTGTTCAGATAAGGGAATTCACGTAGGCCTACCTGGATTGCTTCTGCCGTTGGCCTTGCCGATAGTTGCAAGGTAGTAGACGCTTAGCCGGCGGGGTTTCTTCCTTGCGGTTTTCGATGCCGTATATAAGAATAAGATCCTTCCCTTTACTCAAGGGGATACTATGTCATCAAAGATGGACGGAGTGATTGTGGCAGAAATCTTTCGAATAGCGTGGAAATTCAACTTTCCGTTGCATAGACAGGATTTATATCCCTTTATGCAAGATAGGATAGGTGCCAAGGCGGCGAGTAAAACCGTGTACGAAAACTTCAACATGAATGATATGTTTGCCCTGCCTTGGATTGCAAGATATCTTTTTGTTTCTGCCTTGTGACCTTCCCAAGGTTTCTTAACCTCGGTTGCAAAGCAGACGCTTAGCCGGTAGGATTTCTTCCTTGCGGTTTTCGCTGCCGTAGATAAGAATAAGATCCTTTCCTTTACTCAAGGGGATACTATGTCAACAAAGATGGCGGCGAGTAAACTGTCTATAAATACTACTTCATCATTAGTGAAAATTCATCTGTATGTTTCTTGGCAAGCATAGCAATTGATCATCGATTCGCACAAGGTCTCTCGGTGAGTAAACACATACAAGGATAAGAAATCAATAGCGACTTGATTGCTTCATTCTTATTCTTGGTTTACCTCGCAGAAAGACATTTGTGCAGTTTGCCGGGCTGGTTCAGTACTATTTTCTCCATACAAGATATGGGAATCATGTGCATTTTTAGATTGTCTGTCACACATTTATGCTTGTTTTAAAGCAGCACTTAAATTTCTAGAGAATACCTGTTCAAAAGGGGAGTAGCCTAATCAGGAAAATACTAATGAAGAATTCTGTATCAAGGTTTGATCATGTGCATGGGCCTTGGGGACTGTATGGGGGCCGGGCCCTCTTTCCACAATTGTGGTGCTTGTTTGATGGCACTCAGTGCCTATCTATGACCTCTAATCCGAATGATGGGAGTAGACTACTAATTGGTTCTGTAGGTTAGGATGAGTGCTCATCATATTCAGGACAATTGCAGGGCAAGTATTTGTGATGGCCACCTGACATTTAGCTTCCTTTACATCATTTTGTGCATTGGTCATATTGATAATGCTCTAGTTTCTTCGTCAATGATTGTCCGTTCTGGATACTGAAGCTGCAAATTGATGTTCTGCAGAAATGGCGCAAGAGAGTTGGAAAGAGGCAGAGGATACGGGTGTCCACGCGCCCGAGGCTCCGATAATGTGCATGAACAACTGTGGCTTCTTCGGCAACCGGATGACCGAAAACATGTGCTCGAAGTGTTACCGAGACACTGTCAAGGCCAAGAAGATGGCCCTTCTAGTTGAGAACAAAACTGCCGCTGCTGTTGCATCGTCACCCACACCATTGGTGGCCGAGATCAAGGATGAAGCGTCTGCCTCAGCCAAAGAAGGAAAACAAGTAGCCGAGGAGGAGGCGCCGAAGCCACCGAGCAACCGCTGCCTGTCGTGCCGGAAGAAGGTCGGGCTGACGGGGTTCAAGTGCCGCTGCGGAGACACCTTCTGCTCGATGCACCGCTACGCCGACGCGCACGATTGCAAGTTCGACTACAAGCAGGCCGGCAGGGAGCAGATCGCCCAGCAGAACCCCGTGGTCAAGGCTGACAAGGTCACCAGATTCTGATGGAGGTTCTGCTGCAGGAGCCCTCCAGCTCGTTTATTTCCTCTATGATGATGATGATGATGCTTGGTCCGTCAGGTTTACTTGAGAATTGTGTGTCTACCATCCTCCTGGAATGTACTTTGCCGATGAACCCGCCTTCGACAAACACCACCAACCGATGCCCGTCCGACGGCCGTCAATGGTCCATTGCTCCGGGTTGGCCGCGCCTTCAAGGGCTGTATAATGTTGGTGTTTGTGTGGGAGGAACATTCATTGGCACAGGTGCACTTCTGTTTATTTACATATATCAATAATGTGAATGTAAATATTTATCCTTTAACAGTATGCAGTTCAACTGATTAAACTGTTATATGCTCAAGGCTTGGCAGGTTTCCGTGGTCACCTGTTAGTGTAAATCATTGTACATTTCGGTGTGTTATGTGTTCAAATCAGCAATACTTGTGCATTTTATACTATGAGTTGGAGAGGGATGTTGTAGAAAAGATCCACCAGTAGTAGTAGTTTGCTGCACAGATCACTGTCAGAGAAAAACAGAGTGTCTGATTTGTTTATTTTTCGACAGATTACATAGTGGTACTTGTTGATGAGTACAATGATATAATCTCCATTATCATAGTAAGTACAGTATTGATCAACAACGGAGTGGTATAATCATCTGTAGGCTCTGCCTTGGTAGGTGGTTAAAAACTGAAAATAGCAGCAGATAATGGACCTCCACATGGCTGGTTGCGTCCTATTGAGAAACTAGTTAATGGGTCACCTCACACTACCTGCCTGCATTGGAAGCATTCATTTTCTTCTTTTTTGCCGACCTGCATTGAAAGAAAAGTTGTGCATCTAGACCATGTTATTCTGGATCCAGGATTCATGTGCTGCAGTACTATATTGCCAACCAAGTCCTGCTCACTTTGTATATACTCCATGGCCATGCTGCGAGATCTGGGACTCTGAATCAACTGTATATATTCTTGTATCAGCAAGTACAACACATCAAGATTTTTTTTTAATGTTTTGTGAAATATCACTGGGTCATTGGATCTGGGATTCTGAATGAACTGTACACCATAGTCATCAAGCACATCAAGTGTTTGAACATCATGTGAAATGCCATCTGAACATATATCCTCCGGTATATATGCCTCCAGTACAAAGACTCGTACCGGATTACTGCTAGTAACTACTGCTGATCCAAAAAATATATGCTATGAGGCAACAAATGATCAACTGATGAAAAACAAGTCTGTTTGATTCTCTAATGCGACATCAAGAGCTGGACCAGAGCCAGCAGCACGAGCAGAGCGGCGGCGCCGAGCGGCCCGGCGCGCGCTCGCCGGTGGCCACCCGACGTCGAGGAGGCGGCGGCGATCTGTATGGGGAAGCTGCAGGCGGCGGTGGAGGGGTCGGTCTGCGTGGGGACGGCGAGCGCCTGGAAGTCGCACGCCTCGTCCTTTTGGTTCTGCACCTGGAAGTACATGTTGAAGGCGTAGGAGGCGTTGCCGTTCACGTCCATGCCGTAGCAGCTGGAGCCCATGCCGAGCGCCGTGCAGTCGGCGAAGGTGCAGGCGTAGTTCACGTTCTCCACCAGCTTGCTCTTGTCCTCGGCGTTGGGGTTGTACACGCACCACGTCTTGGGCAGGTACTGCACGCCCTTGGCCGGCACCAGCATGGTGTTCTGCCCGTTCCCGGTGAGGTCCATGGGGAACTTGGGCTGGCCGTCGAAGCGGAGCACGCCCCAGTGCCGCTCGAACGCGCCCGGCGCCACGCTCTTGACGTCCTCGTCCAGGAGCCCGAAGAGGTAGACCTCCATGTACTGTTTGGGCCGGAGCGGCGTGCCGGTGTTGGCCGCCAGCCGCGGCAGCAGGCCGTCGTAGAAGCGCTTGGCGAGGGCGTTGGTGGCGTGCTTGTCGCCGTCGGTCGGCCAGCCGACCTCGCCGATGACGATGGGCAAGTCGCCGTGGCCGACGGCGGCGAGCGCCGACACCAGCGTGTCGAAGTTGGCGTCGAACACGTTGGTGTAAGTGTTGACGCCGTCGACCAGCGGCTTGGCGAGGCCGTCGAAGAAGGCGAAGTCGACGGGGAAGTCCTCGCTGAGGTAGAGGCTGAGGTAGGGGTAGATGTTGACGGTGAAGGGGGCGCTGTTGTTGGCCAGGAACTGCACCATCTGCGTCATGAGCGGGGCGACGTCCGTCCGGAAGCGGCCCGCCGACGGCACCTGGTTGTTGGCGGGCGAGTTGTAGACGTCGGCGTTGAGCGGCACGGTGGCCTTGATCTCGCTGAATCCGGCGTCGTTGAGCGCGTTCTGGATGTTCTGCAGCGCCGGGAAGGTGACCTTGTCGAAGGTGCCGTTGTAGGAGGCCAAAAAGGGCTCATTGCCGACGGCCACGTACCTGCGAACAGAACAGAACATCACATCATCAGTAAGTAGTCCATGAACTAGAGCGGCGGCGGCGCATGACTTCCATGAACTGGAGCATGCAAGAGGAAGAGGGGCTCAAAAGGCTCACTTGATGTTGACGCCGCCGTCGAAGTGGTAGCGGGAGACGTTGTGGCGCACCCAGTCCCTGGCGTTGTCCTTGTCGTTCATGAGGTCGAGCAGGTTGTTGGGGATGGCGACCATGACCTCGATGTCGGAGCCGGCGAGCGCGTTGAGGGTGCCCTGGTCGGCGTCGAAGAGCTTGACCTTCTTGATGCCGTTGTCCTTGAGCATCTGCACGACGATCCTGGGCGAGAGCGGGTGCGTGGCCTGCGTGCCCCAGTTCATCCCCAGCGCGTCCGCCGCCGGGAGGACGCCCGCCACCGCCGCCAGCAGCGCGCAGAGCCACGCTCCAAGATTCACCGCCGCCATTGAACAGGCCTCTCTGCTCTCCGGCGAACGGACGAAAGAAGGGAGAAGATCTCTCGATGCGACGGTTTGGGAATCCAGGAACAGGGGAAGCCTCAAGATTTGCCGATCCGAACGGAGGCGGGAATCGAATCGAATCGAGATTCAGTCGAACAGGGAACAATGTCGGCCCGGGCGGCGAAGGAAGTGCGGGAGTATAAATCGGGGGACGGACTGCGAGAGCTGCAAGAAACGGCAATGGCGGATTGCGCACGGAAACCAGACGCGGTTTCTTCTGAGACTGGGCTTTCCTATCTGATCCTGATCCTGGTGACACCAACAGACGGGGGAGAAAGGGATAGGGGCAGGGGCGAGACTCACATGTGAATGCTGGAAATTCCTTCCCGGAGCGAAAAAGGCAAGAAACGAAACAGAGGGGGGTATGGAAAGCGTCGAGGCTTTTGAGTCGAGTTGAATCCGGCGAAGAAAGAGAGAGTGGAGGCAATGGCGACGCCGGCCGGGGACCGAGGTTGAGAGGGAAGGAGGGGTCAGAAAGGGGGCAGCATTTAACTCGGAGATCGGCCGGCTACGCGTTGCTTCGTTGGTGTGTTTGGGTCTGGGACAAGGAACCGAGAAAGGAAGAATTTATGAGGGGTTGATGGTGAGCAGAGGAGGAACGGAACGGATGAGTGATCGTGGGGTGGGGTGTGGACTGGTCAGTGGTGGATGGACGGACGGACGGCGAGCGTATGGCGAAGCGGAAGCAGAGAAGAGCAGTGGGGTGGGGGGAGTGGTGGTGGTGGAGAGGGGCGTATGGGTCATTGCGCGGCGGCTGGATCGGTGGGGGGCGACGTGGCGCGCGGCACGCGCCCGGGTTGACCAGCGGTGGGGCCCACGTCGGTGCGGGCGCGCTTCGGCTTCTGTCCGTTTTAGCGACGCTGGAGAAAGAAAGTTTTTTTTCTTGGAAAAGAAAAGGCTTTGCGTGCGAAGAAGAAGCGGGATTTTTTTTCCCTTTTTCGCGCACACGCTACTCGTCTTGCTGGTACTGCACTGCAGGACGAACCAAAGTTTTTCCCTCTCCACGAAATCTCATCTACTGCTAGTTTTCTAAGCTTTTTCTGGAGCAGTAGCACTGGTTTTCGTTTTCGTTTTGGTTTCTCCAGGCAAGTATGAACCGAGGAGGGACAGGGGTCGCGTGGAACGGCCCAGATGGCCGGCGTCCTGCCGGGCTGGGTTTATTCGTCCGTTGCCTGCGCCGGGCGCGGCTCCCCAAAACGCCCCTGCATGCCTGGCGATTCAAATGTCTGGACCACGCGCCCGCACTCGCACTCGCACTCGCGGACAGAAACAGCCGCGTCTGAGCAAGAGAGAGCGTGTTGCACATGTCGGCACGCGCCGCCGCGTCGTCTTGCTACGCTGTGTCACGCTCCCCCGCCGACGACGATAGGCCGTCCGGTCCCGTCGACAGCCATATCTCACCAACCAACCCGGACCAGGCGCCACTACTGTGCGGCGATGCAGCTAGCGCAGGCCCGCACGTGGCACCAGGCGCCCGATCTCTCCGGTCGAGATTTGCTCGGGGAAGCCACGCAAAGGCTGGCTGGCTGGCGGTCCTGCCGTGTCCAGCTGGTTAATTAACAACTAACTGACGGTACACCAACAGCAGTAGGAGTACTTCTAGCTGGGTGGGTATCGAACCGACGAGTAGTTGATGCCCAGTGAGGTACACCAGCTTGGCAGCTTCAAACACAAGCAAACTGTTCCGTTTCTGTTGACAGTTAGTGGTAGCCATTAGCCAAGCTGGTCAGCCGTGACCACTTCTGCTCTTTGCTACGCGATGGAGGACCTTTCGGAGACCCGAAACGGGGAGATGCTCGTGTAGTCTTGGCCTCATGCTGTGACGGTCGTAGTGTGAGATGAAGCGGGAATTTCTCCTGAATCAAATCAGGCAAAAAGTGATGCGCATAGGATCCTTTTCTGTACAGAGACAAGACGGTGGCAAAAAGCAAAAAAGAATAATTTCAGGTTCCAGCCTCCCCCTGTCCAAGTGCACGCACTGCAGTAGACTCAGAGAAGGGTAAATTATGTGTATTACACAAAAACAATTTGCACCAGCCGGGAATCGAACCCGGGTCTGTACCGTGGCAGGGTACTATTCTACCACTAGACCACTGGTGCCTTGTTGAATGGGTTCTCCATTTCTGGTAATTATTTATGTCGCCAGAAATACTCAAGAGCATCTACGCCCAAAGACTAGATTTAGTGTTCCATGTGTTAGGGCTAACTTGAAATCTGTTAACAGTCTATATAGTGTGCACACAATATTTCCCCCCAAGGAAAAAGATATGACTACAAAAGGCAGCAAGAAGATTCCTCGCTTTTGCAACGTCAACCAAAGTATTGCAATCAAAATAGAAGGAGGCAGATGCCTTCGTTGCCGAGGCAGCCGAGGCAGCGAGAATTAAAGCCATCGCTTCAGCCTGCAAAACCGATCGCACATTTGTTGTCCGCCGCTTGAATGAATATGGTGTACTTGGTGACTAGTTGAGTATGCATATTTGCACTTGGGAGTGATTAGCATTGTTATTTTCATTGGATGTCTCATTTTCCTCCTTCTCTTCCATTAAACATGCATTAAACATTTGCCTTCATAGCATGCATAACCTGCATAGGACTTCATTCTATTTTATTGAAAAGGAGGTCATTTCTTGCTTTCCATATGTTCCATATAGTGAAAACATAATCTAGCTTAAACTTCGATTATTGAAAAGATAGGATCATTTGAATGATATCGGCGGGATATAGATTGAAGTTCATCATATCAGTTTTGTGGCCAATTTTAAACCAAATTGATCTAGAGATATTGCACTGAAAGAAAAGGTGCAAATATGATTCTATTTGACCATATCTACAACCTTTTTTTTATATATGATAAGGATACCTAGAAGCCCTTGGTCCAGTTGTAACAGCTCTCCTAATAACCCTCCACACAAAAGTTTTGAACCTAGATGGCATGCTTTTGTTTTTTCAAACCCGTTTTAGGATAGCAATTTCTTGATCTGAAATAATAACTTGTCTTCCCAAAGCGCTATCTTGAATTTCCTATACACAAAAGTTTTTAAGCACTTTTTGTAGTACTCTACATTAGGAGTGTGAGTCCAACAAGTGGTATCTTCGAAATTGACATTGACACTACAAAAAAAAGACACATCCGTGACATTTTGGACCGAACAAAAAAAAATTCTGTCATACTTATGACACTTCTATGACTATAACTGTGACAAAACCCGGTATCATCATAGATATGATGGGCTCCTACTTATATGACAAAAAATCATGACAAAGAATAGGCTTTTCGTCCTGGGCGGGCCGGAGACGCAGCTGCATGACATTCTTTGGGCCGTCCATGATTGAAAAAATTGTGGTAGAAGCGAGGGAGAGGAAAATATTGGGGAGTTCCCGGTTATGGTGGGTTGTCGGGGGCCGAGCGATGCGCATTTCTCTCGTGCACGTACGCGTGTGTGTGCGAGACGTTGGGCTCTAACTGAACCCGAGCGAGGCGTTGGGCTCTAGTTGAACCCGAGCGATTGCACTAGCTACGTTACTGAACCCGAGTGATTCCTTCGCTACGGCTGCTAACTGAAGTTGATCGAACCTTACTACCTCCTTCCCTTGATGAACAGTGAGTGTTGTTGGGGGGGGTGGATGAACAGTTCCCGGTGGGGATGGATGAACAGGACCCCGTGGTATTGCCTTTGGATGAACAGGACCCCGATCGAGCCGGTTGGGGGTGGATGAACACGACCCCGTGGAGAGCTGGATGAACATGACGACCCCCGTGGAGGGCTGGATGAACATTAGACAGTGGAGGGGTGGATGAACAGTAGCCTGTGGAGGGGTGGTTGAATAGGAGCCACTAGAGAGGGCTGGTTGAACAGTAGCCGGTGGAGTAGCGCGCGGTGAAGGCTGGATGAACAGGAGCCCGTGGATGAACAGTCGTAGGTGGAGGCTGGAGGAGGTCGACGGTGGATGAACAGTAGCCCATGGAGGCTGGAGGAGGTCGACGGTGAAGATGAACAGCATCCCGTGGAGTTCCGTTTTGCGGTACGCCACACCCCTCCCGATGAACAGGACCCCCGTTTCGATCATAGCGCTCCAACACAAGTCCGTTTCCTCCATTTTGCAGTACACGACACCCCTCCCGATCAACAGAACCCCGTTTCGACTGTAGGAGGTCCAACACAAGTCCGTTTCCTCCGTTTTGCGGTACGCCAGACCCCTCCCGATGAAAAGGATCCTGTTTCGAACGTGGCCGGTCGAACACAATGTCGTTTCCTCCGTTCTGCGGCACGCCAGGCCTTGTTCCCATCGGCTGTTCCATCCAAGCCCTCCCGATGAACACGACGACGCATTCCGTTCCGACCCAGCTGGTTGGCTCCTCATGAACACGACGACGACGCAGTTTCTTCGTTCCGACCCAGCCATGTACACGAGCCCTGGCCGTACGTATGCGTGAGTAGGCGTTCGAGACTCCGCCTGTATGTACGTACATGGCCGTATTTACTTTTTTGCACCCTGGCCGCTGTACGTACGTGTACATGCTACGTGCGCGCCTCTACTATGACACATGCGCGCCTCTACTACGACACGTGCACGCCTCTACATCGACTAGTATATACGTACACGTTCACGACCAGAATGAAAACGGTACGTATGCTTCGATCAGGTGGGTCTCGACTGTCAGGCAATTTCTTGCGTGCGAAGATGTAGCTGGTGGGTCCCAACAGTCAGGGGGGGCGAATCGTTTTTTTGCCCGGACGCACTTCCTTGCGTGCGAAGATGTAGCTGGTGGGTCCCAGCAGTCAAGGGGGACGTTTTTTTCGCGAAATATGGTGGCCCGTCCGGTGGGTCCCCGCTGTCAGGTGGAAGAATAATTATTTTGCGCGTAATAAGGAGACACTTCCTTGTGGCCGCCGTGGACCCAGCTGTCAGCCTCTCCATGTATAGTACTCTTCTGATGGAAGCCGTTCCTTGACCATGTTGACAATGCCGCGCGGAGAGCACTAGGGCGGTGGACGACGGTGAGGCCTAGGAAGGGGACGGTGCGGAGCCGGGGAAGACGCGGCAGTGGAAGCCCGCGCGGAGAGGAGTATGAGGGTTCACTGGTTCGGCTACCATGTGAGGCTGCCGTCACTGCAGGGCCTGGCCAGCGGTGGGAATAGTAGGAGGCGGTGAGGCCTCTGCGGCAGCACAGCCGGCCACGGGATGCAGGAGCATGCGACACGACCGTGCTGCTTTGGGCGGTTGGAGCAAGAAGACCAGAGGTTGAAGAAGCACTACGGCCGTTGGATGGACATCGTACAAGTCAGCCTCCCACCAAGGAGGGTCCCAGCTAGCAAGGGGAGTATTCATTTTTTTGTGCGTAATAAGGCGGCACTTCCGATGGGTCCGAGCTGACAGTGGGGGGAACGTTTCTTTCGTGAAATATGGTGGCCCGTTTGGTGGGTCCCACTAGTCAGGGGGAAACCTTTTTTTGCGAAATATGGTGGCCCGTCCGGTGGGTCCCTGCTGTCAGGTGGAGGAATAATTATTTTGCGCGTAATAAGGAGGCACTTCCTTGCGGCTGTCATGGACCCAGCTGTCAGCCTCTCCACATACAGTACTCTTCCAATGGAAGTCAGTCGTTGACCACATTGACCACGCCGCACCGAGAGCACCACGGCGGTGGATGACGGCGAGGCCTAGGAAGGGGACGACACGGAGCCGGGGAAGACGCGGCTGTGGATGCCCACGCGGAGAGGAGTGCGAGGGTTCACTGGTTCGGTTGCGGTGTGAGGCTGCCATCGCCACAGAATAATAGGGGGTGTGGGTGAGGGGAGGGATGGCCTGGCCAGTGGTGGGAGTAGTAGGAGGCGGTGAGGTGATACGTCTCCAACGTATCTATAATTTTTTATTGCTCCATGCTACTTTATATACTGTTTTGGACTATATTGGGCTTTATTTTCCACTTTTATATTATTTTTGGGACTAACCTATTAACCGAAGGCCCAACCCAGAATTGCTGTTTTTTTGCCTATTTCAGTGTTTCGAAGAAACATAATATCAAACGGAGTCCAAACGGAATGAAACCTTTGGGAACGTGATTTTCTCACCAAACGTGATCCAGGAGACTTGGACCCTGCTCCAAGGAACAACCGAGGCGGTCACGAGGGTGGGGGCGCGCCCTCCCCCCTGGGCGCGCCCCCCTACCTCGTGGCCCCCCTGTTGCTCCACCGACGTACTCCTTCCTCCTATATATACCTACGTACCCCCGTCAGATCAAATACGGAGCCAAAAACCTAATTCCACCACCGCAACTTTCTGTATCCACGAGATCCCATCTTGGGGCCTGTTCCGGAGCTCCGCCGGAGGGGGCATCTACCACGAAGGGCTTCTACATCAACACCATAGCCTCTCTGATGAAGTGTGAGTAGTTTACTTCAGACCTTCGGGTCCATAGCTAGTAGCTAGGTGGCTTCTTCTCTCTTTTTGGATCTCAATACAATGTTCTCCCCCTCTCTCATGGAGATCTATTCGATGTAATCCTCTTTTTTGCGGTGTGTTTGTTTAGATCGATGAATTGTGGGTTTATGATCCAGCTTATCTATGAATAATATTTGAATCTTCTCTGAATTCTTTTATGTATGATTGAGTTATCTTTGCAAGTCTCTTCAAATTATTCGTTTGGTTTGGCCAACTAGATTGGTAGTTCTTGCAATGGGAGAAGTGTTTAGCTTTGGGTTCAATCTTGTGGTGTCCTTTCCCAGTGACAGCAGGAGCAGCAAGGCACGTATTGTATTGTTGCCATCAAGGATAACAAGATGGGTTTTTATCATATTGCATGAATTTATACCTCTACATCATGTCATCTTGCTTAAGGCGTTACTCTGTTTTTAACTTAATACTCTAGATGCATGCTGGATAGCGATCGATGAGTGGAGTAATAGTATTAGATGCAGAATCGTTTCGATCTACTTGTCTCGGATGTGATGCCTATATACATGATCATACCTAGATAACGTCATAATTATTCGCTTTTCTATCTTTTGCTCAACAGTAATTTGTTCACCCACCGTAGAATACTTATGCTCTTGAGAGAAGCCACTAGTGAAACCTATGCCCCCCAGGTCTATTCTCATCATATCAATCTCCATTACTTTATTTACTTGCTTTGTTTTTACTTTGCTTTTTACTTTTCACTTTGCATCTCTATATCAAAAATACCAAAAATATTATTTATCATCTCTATCAGATCTCACCCTCGTAAGTGACCGTGGAGGGATTGACAACCCCTAATCGCGTTGGTTGCGAGTAGCTATCGTTTTGTGTAGGTACGAGGGACTTGTGCATGGTCTCCTACTGGACTGATACCTTGGTTCTCAAAAACTGAGGGAAATACTTATGCTACTTTGCTGCATCATCCTCTCCTCTTCGGGGAAATCCAACGCAGTGCTCAAGAGGTAGCAAGAAGAATTTCTGGCGCCATTGTCGGGGAGGCTCACGCAAGCAAGTCAACCATACCAAGTACCCATCACAATCCCTATCCCTCGCATTACATTATTTGCCTCTCGTTTTCCTCTCCCCATTTCACCCTTGCCGTTTTATTCGCCCTCTCTTTCCCAATCTCCTCCTCTCTTTCCCTTTCGCCTTTTTCTCGTTTGCCTTTTTGTTTGCTTGTGTGTTGGATTACTTGTTGCCATGGCGCAATATAATACCAAATTGTGTGACTTCTCGAATACCAATAATAATGAATTCCTTAGTACCCCGATTGCTTCTCTTAATAATGATGAGTCTTGTTAAATCAATACCGCTTTGCTGAATCTTGTTATGAAAGATCAATTCGCCGGCCTTTCTGGTGAAGATGCCGCTACTCATCTAAACAATTTTGTTGATTTGTGTGATATGCAAAAGAAGAAAGATACGGATAACAATATTGTCAAATTGAAGTTATTTCCAATTTCACTTAGAGATTGTGCTAAAGTTTGGTTTTCGTCTTTGCCTAAAAATAGTATTGATTCTTGGAACAAGTGCAAAGATGCTTTTATCTCTAAGTATTTTCCTCCCGCTAAGTTCATCACTCTTAGGAACGATATTATGAATTTTAAACAACTTGATCATGAGCATGTTGCCCAATCTTGGGAAAGAATGAAATTGATGCTTCAGAATTGCCCTACTCATGGTTTGAATTTATGGATGATCATACAAAAATTTTATGCCGGATTGAATTTTGCTTCTAGAAATCTTTTAGATTCGGCCGCGGGAGGCACGTTTATGGAAATTACGTTAGGAGATGCTACAAAATTACTTGATAATATTATGGCTAATTATTCTCAATGGCGCACCGAAAGATTTTCTAGTAAAAAAGTGCATGCTATAGAAGAAATCAATGTTTTGAGTGAAAAGATGGATGAACTTATGAAGATGTTTGCTACTAAAAATACTTCTCTTGATCCCAATGATATGCCTTTATCTACTTTGATTGAGAATAATAATGAATCTATGGATGTGAATTTTGTTGGTAGGAATAGTTTTGGAAATAATGCGTATAGAGGGAATTTCAATCCAAGGCCTTATCCTAGTAATCCTTCTAATAATTATGGAAATTCCTACACACTACTAGGGAAAAGCCTATACACAGAAAGTTACTAGTAGCGAGGGTTAAAAACCCTCGCTACTGCTACTTACCAGTAGCGCGGGTTTTTAAACCTCGCTACTACTAAGTTGATAGCAGTAGCGCAGGTTTTTAACCCTCGCTACTACTAAGCGGTCTCTACCGTGCCCCCCGGGACATGCCATAGTAGTAGCGCGGGTTTTTAAAACCTCGCTACTACTAAGTTTGATAGCAGTAGCGTTGGTTTTTAGCCCTCGCTACTACTAAGTGGTGCCATAGTAGTAGCGAGGGGGTAAAAAACCGCGCTACTACTAAAGGTCCCATTTTCAAACTCTACCCCCCCTGTGGATCGCCTTTTCAGTTTTAAAAAAATAAAAGAAAATGATGAAAATGTCAAAAAATAAAAGAAAATAAGTTTCCCATGTGATATGTGGTCTAGTTGTTGGGAAAATTTGCAAATATGAATTTCGACTTTATTTGCAGAATCTCTCGAGAATTTGTAAAAATGGGCATAACTTTTGCATACTAACTCGAATGAAAAGGTTTTTTATATGAAAAATCATCTACTCGAAAAGTTACATCCAAATTTAACCGGGGGGAACCCCGTTAAACATTTTTAAAATCCTCAAAAACCTAACAGAAAAAAAGTTACGGGGCTTTTAAGATCTAGAGTGGAAAAAATCGAAAAAATTTCAAACTGTGTGGTCAAACGACCGTGGTCAAACAATGGTCAAACTAATTATTCTAGAATATTAGTGTTACTAAATAATTATTTTAGTTTTTTGAATTTTGGTCAAATCTGGTCAAACTATGGCCAAACTGTGGTCAAACTGTGGTCAAACTGTGGTCAAACTAATTATTCAAGAAATATTAGTGTTACTAATTTTTTAGAACAATAGTTTCAAACTCAAATAGTGAAATGTGTGACTTCATGCTCAAGCTAAATTCCTGAGGTTAATAGGATTGACATCTTACTATTGTCAGGAAAACAACAAGTGCACACTTGGAAACGAGGGAGAATAGAACCTGGAAGTTAAGCGTGCTCAAGCTGGAGTAGTGAGAGGATGGGTGAACGTCCGGGAAGTTATATGATTTGGAATGATGAGGGGTGATTAGAGATTAAATTGAGCAGCGATGAGGGGCGAATAGAGATTTGAGGTTAAAATAATTCAAAATTTTGAAAATTAGGGAAAAATCGAAATATTTTTTCGAAAAAATTCAAAAAAAAACCGCGCTGGTAGTAGTAGCGCGGGTTTTTACCCACGCTACTACTAAAGGACATAGTAGTAGCGCGGGTGGCACCCACGCTACTGCTATACGTTAGCTGTAGCGCCTTATTAGTAGCGCCGGCCCCCGCGCTGCTAATAGGCCCAAAACCCGCGCTGCTGCTAGGCTTTTCCCTAGTAGTGACAACAACTCTTATGGAAATTCTAATAAGATGCCCTCTGAATTTGAGAGTAGTGTTAAAGATTTTATGAATTCACAAAATAATTTTATTGCTTTGCTTGAAGAGAAATTGCTTAAGGTTGATGATTTGGCTAGGAACGTTGATAGAATTTCTCTTGAAATTGATTCTTTAAAGATTAGATCTATTCCTCCTAAACATGATATCAATGAGTCTCTCAAAGCTATGAGAATTTCCATTGATGAGTGCAAGGAAAGAACCGCTAGGATGCATGCTTCCAAAGATGCCTTTATTAAAGCGTGTTCTTCCAATTCCTATGAAAATCAAGATGAAGATCTAAAAGTTATTGATATGTCCCCTATTAATTCTTTGTTTTGCAATATGAATCTTGATGAAACTGAATATGATCTTCCTTTACCTAGAAGGCGTTCTAAAAATTCGGAGTTTTTAGACCTTGATGATGAAATTGATGAAAGTGGGATTGAAAGAAATAAAAACCTAGGTGTTGCTAAACCCACTATTTTGGATCTCAAGGAATTTAATTATGAAAGTTGCTCTCTAATTGATTGTATTTCCTTGTTGCAATCCGTGCTAAATTCTCCTCATGCTTATAGTCAAAATAAGGCCTTTACCGAACACATTGTTGATGCCTTGATGCAATCTTATGAAGAAAAACTTGAGTTGAAAGTTTCTATCCCTAGAAAACTCTATGATGAGTGGGAACCTACTATTAAAATTAAAATTAAAGATTATGAGTTTCATGCTTTGTGTGATTTGGGTGCTAGTGTCTCCACTATTCCCCAAACTTTGTGTGATTTGCTATATTTCCGTGATTTTGAAGATTGCTCTCTAAACTTGCATCTTGCGGATTCCAGTATTAAAAAGCCTATGGGAAGAATTAATGATGTTCTTATTGTTGCAAATAGGGATTATGTGCCCGTAGATTTTATCGTTCTTGATATAGATTGCAATCCTTCATGTCCTATTATTCTTGGTAGGCCTTTCCTTAGAACGATTGGTGCAATTATTGATATGAAGGAAGGGAATATTAGATTCCAATTTGCCTTAAAGAAGGGTATGGAACACTTCCCTAGAAAGAAAATAAAATTACCTTATGAATCTATCATGAGAGCCACTTATGGATTACCTACCAAAGATGGCAATACCTAGTTCTATCCTTGTTTTTATGCCTAGCTAGGGGCGTTAAACGATAGCGCTTGTTGGGAGGCAACCCCATTTTTTTTGTTTTTTTGTTTTTGCTCCTGTTTAGGAATAAATAATCCATCTAGCCTCTGTTTCTATGTAGTTTTATGTTTTAATTAGTGTTTGTGCCAAGTAGAACCTATAGGATAAGCTATGATGATAGTTGATTTGATTCTGCTGAAAAACAGAAACTTTGCACTCACGAGAAAAAATTCAATAAATCACAGAAACGTGCTTTTGCATTTATTCTTTTTGCTTCTGATCAATAAACAAATTTTACAGTACGTCCTATTTTGGTAGAATTGTTAGAGTTGCAGAAGTTTGCGTTAGTTACAGATTGCTACAGACTGTTCTGTTTTTGACAGATTCTGTTTTTCGTGTGTTGTTTGCTTATTTCAATACATCTATGGCTAATAATTAGTTTATAAACCATAAGGAAGTTGGAATAAAGTAGGTTTAACACCAATATAAATAAAGAATGAGTTCATTACAGTACCTTAAAGTAGTCTTTTGTTTTCTTTCACTAACGGAGCTCACGAGATTTCTATTGAGTTTTGTGTTGTGAAGTTTTCAAGTTTTGGGTGAATTCTTTTGATGGATTATGGAACAAGGAGTGGCAAGAGCCTAAGCTTGGGGATGCCCATGGCACCCCCAAGATAATCCAAGGACACCAAAAAGTCAAAGCTTGGGGATGCCCCGGAAGGCATCCCCTCTTTCTTCTACTTCCATCGGTAATTTACTTGGAGCTATATTTTTATTCACCACATGATATGTGTTTTGCTTGGAGCATCTTGTATTATTTGCGTCTTTGCTTGTTAGTTTACCACAATCATCCTTGCTGTACACACCTTTTGAGAGAGCCATACACCAATTGGAATTTGCTAGAATACTCTATATGCTTCACTTATATCTTTTGAGCTTGATAGTTTTGCTCATAGTGCTTCACTTATATCTTTTGAGCATGATAATTTTTGCTCTAGTACTTCACTTATATCTTTTAGAGCACGGCGGTGGATTTGTTTTAAAGAAACTATTGATCTCTCATGCTTCACTTAGATTATTTTGAGAGTCATTAATAGCATGGTAATTTTCTTAATGTTAATATACTTGGTATTCAAGATATGTGAAACCTTCTTTTGAGTATGTCGAATACTAAGATAAGTTTGATGCTTGATAATTGTTTTGAGATATGGAGGTGATAATATCAAAGTCATGCTAGTTGAGTAATTATGAATTTAAAGAATGCTTGTGTTGAAGTTTGCAAGTCCCGTAGCATGCACGTATGGTTAAAGTTGTGTAACAAATTTGAAACATGAAGTGTACCTGGCTTGTGCATCCTTATGAGTGGCGGTCGGGGACGAGCGATGGTCTTTTCCTACCAATCTATCCCCCTAGGAGCATGCGCGTAGTACTTGATTTTTGATGACTTCTAAATTTTTGCAATAAGTATATGAGTTCTTTTGACTAATGTTGAGTCCATGGATTATACGCACTCTCACCTTTCCACCTTTGCTAGCCTCTTAGGTACCGTGCATTGCCCTTCCTCACCTTGAGAGTTGGTGCAAACTTCGCCGGTGCATCCAAACCCCATGATACGATACGCTCTATCACACATAAACCTCCTTATATCTTCCTCAAAACAGCCACCATACCTACCTATTATGGCATCTCCATAGCCATTCCGAGATATATTGCCATGCAACTTCCATATTCATGACATACATTACTTTTGTCATATTGCCATTGCATGATCATGTAGTTGACATCGTATTTGTGGCAAAGCCACCATGCATTATTTTTCATACATGTCACTCTTGATTCATTGCACCATCCCGGTACACCGCCGGAGGCATTCATATAGAGTCATATCTTGTTCTAAGTTTCGAGTTGTAATCCTTATGTTGTAATCAATAGAAGTGTGATGATCATCATTATTAGAGCATTGCCCAAAAAAAAGAAGAGAAAGGCCCAAAAAAAGGAGAAAATAAATAAAAAGGGCAATGCTACTATCTCTTTTTCCACACTTGTGCTTCAAAGTAGCACCTTGTTCTTCATAAAGCGAGTCTCATAAGTTGTGCTTCAAAGTAGCACATTGTTCTTCATGTAGTGAGTCTCATGTGTTATCACTTTCATATACTAGTGGGAATTTTTCATTATAGAACTTGGCTTGTATATTCCTACGATGGGCTTCCTCAAATGCCCTAGGTCTTCATGAGCAAGCAAGTTGGATGCACACCCGCTAGTTTTCTTCTTGTTGAGCATTCATAACTCTAGTGCATCCGTTGCATGGCAATCCCTACTCCTCATGTTGAATCAATCAATGGGCATCTCCATAGCCCGTTGATTATCCTCGTCAATGTGAGACTTTCTCCTTTTTTGTCTTCTCCACACAATCCCCATCATCATATTCTATTCCACCCATAGTGCTATATCCATGCCTCACGCTCATATATTGCGTGAAGGTTGAAAAAGTTTGAGATTATTTAAGTATGAAACAATTGCTTGGCTTGTCATCGGGGGTATAGAAGTTGGGAACATCTTTGTGTGACGAAAATGAAACATAGCCTAACTATATGATTTTGTAGGGATGAACTTTCTTTCGCCATGCTATTTTGAGAAGACATGATTGCCTTGATTAGTATGCTTGAAGTATTATTATTTTCATGTCAATATGAACTTTTGTCTTGAATCTTTCGGATCTGAATATTCATACTACAATTAAGGATATTTACATTGAAATTATGCCAAAGTATCACTCCGCATCAAAAATTCCTTTTTATCATTTACCTACCCGAGGACGAGCAGGAATTAAGCTTGGGGATGCTTGATACGTCTCCAACGTATCTATAATTTTTTATTGCTCCATGCTACTTTATATACTGTTTTATTGGGCTTTATTTTCCACTTTTATATTATTTTTGGGACTAACCTATTAACCGGAGGCCCAGCCCAGAATTGCTGTTTTTTTGCCTATTTCAGTGTTTCAAAGAAACATAATATCAAACGGAGTCCAAACGGAATGAAACCTTCGGGAACGTGATTTTCCCACCGAACGTGATCCAGGAGACTTGGACCCTGCTCCAAGGAACAACCGAGGCGGTCACGAGGGTGGGGGGCGCGCCCTCCCCCCCTGGGCGCGCCCCCTACCTCGTGGGCCCCCTGTTGCTCCAACGACGTACTCCTTCCTCCTATATATACCTACGTACCCCCGTCAGATCAAATACGGAGCCAAAAACCTAATTCCACCGCCGCAACTTTCTGTATCCACGAGATCCCATCTTGGGGCCTGTTTTGGAGCTCCGCCGGAGGGGGCATCTACCACGGAGGGCTTCTATATCAACACCATAGCCTCTCCGATGAAGTGTGAGTAGTTTACTTCAGACCTCCGGGTCCATAGCTAGTAGCTAGATGGCTTCTTCTCTCTTTTTGGATCTCAATACAATGTTCTCCCCCTCTCTCGTGGAGATCTATTCGATGTAATCCTCTTTTTTGCGGTGTGTTTGTTGAGACCGATGAATTGTGGGTTTATGATCCAGCTTATCTATGAATAATATTTGAATCTTCTCTGAATTCTTTTATGTATGATTGAGTTATCTTTGCAAGTCTCTTCGAATTATCCGTTTGGGTTTGGACAACTAGATTGGTAGTTCTTGCAATGGGAGAAGTGTTTAGCTTTGGGTTCAATCTTGCGGTGTCCTTTCCCAGTGACAGCAGGGGCAGCAAGGCACGTATTGTATTGTTGCCATCGAGGATAACAAGATGGGTTTTTTATCATATTGCATGAATTTATTCCTCTACATCATGTCATCTTGCTTAAGGCGTTACTCTGTTTTTAACTTAATACTCTAGATGCATGCTGGACAGCGATCGATGAGTGGAGTAACAGTAGTAGATGCAGAATCGTTTCGATCTACTTGTCTCGGACGTGATGCCTATATACATGATCATACCTAGATAACATCATAATTATTCGCTTTTCTATCTATTGCTCAACAGTAATTTGTTCACCCACCGTAGAATACTTATGCTCTTGAGAGAAGCCACTAGTGAAACCTATGGCCCCCGGGTCTATTCTCATCATATCAATCTCCATTACTTTATTTACTTGCTTTGTTTTTACTTTGCTTTTTACTTTTCACTTTGCATCTCTATATCAAAAATACCAAAAATATTATTTATCACCTCTATCCGATCTCACCCTCGTAAGTGACCATGAGGGGATTGAGAACCCCTAATCGCGTTGGTTGCGAGTAGCTATCGTTTTGTGTAGGTACGTGGGACTTGTGCGTGGTCTCCTACTGGATTGATACCTTGGTTCTCAAAAACGGAGGGAAATACTTACGCTACTTTGCTGCATCATCTTCTCCTCTTCGGGGAAATCCAACGCAGTGCTCAAGAAGTAGCATGAGGCCTCCGCTGCAGCTCAGCCGGCCACGGGAGGCAGGAGCAGGCGGCACGACCGGTGCTGCTTTGGGCGGCTGGAGCAAGAAGACCAGAGGTTGAAGAAGCACTACGACCGTTGGATGGACATCGTACGGTCACTGCAGCTAGAATCGTTTATATTGACTAAGTTGACAAAGCCCTTGGTACGCGTCAAGTTAGTAGGCCCATAGGTCAGCCTCCGAAACGGTGCGCCCCAGATGTCAGGGGGAGGAATCATTTTTTGGGCGGCCGAAACTAGAATATCCGAGATTGAAGAAGAAGCACGACATTCGTTGGATAGACATCCAATGGCCACTGCTTCTAGAACCGTGTGTTGACTATAATAAGTTGACAAAGCCTTGCATACACGTCAACTTTTTTTTAGTGGACGCGTCAACTTTGTAGGCCCACAAGTGTGTGGCAGAGAACTTATAACCCATTTGCGATTTTAAAAATGTGCAACCCATTTTTGAATTTTAATGGAATTTACTACAACCCATTTACAGTTTGTTAAAAGTACAACCCATTTTCTAGTTAGGACAACGATTAATAATTTCAACCAACCGTTCAAGACAGAATTTAATAAAATTTCCCATAATTTGATGGGATCCGAAATATTTTTATCCCGAAATTTTTAGTCAGATTAAATATAAATTTGTATTACGTCAAAATGAACGATTAGTAGACGGTGGAGGGCTGGATGAACAGTAGCCCATGGAGGGATGGTTGAATAGGACCCCATGGAGAGGGATGGTTGAACATTAGCCCGTGGAGGAGTGCATGGTGAAGGCTGGATGAACAGGAGCCCGTGGATGAACAGTCGCAGGTGGAGGCTGGAGGAGGTCGACGGTGGATTAACAGTAGCCCGTGGAGGCTGGAGGAGGTCGACGGTGGAGATGAACAGTATCTCGTGGAGTCCCGTTTTGCGGTACGCCACACCCCTCCCGATAAACAGTACCCCCGTTTCGACCGTAGCACTCCAACACAAGTCCGTTTCCTCCGTTTTGTGGTACGTCACACCCGTCCCGATCAACAGGACCCCGTTTCGACCGTAGGAAGTCCAACAAAAGTCCGTTTCCTCTGTTTTGTGGTACGCCAGACCCCTCCCGATGAACAGGATCCCGTTTCGATCGTGGCCAGTCGAACACAAACACAAGGCAGTTTCCTCCATTTTGCAGTACGCGAGGCCTATTTCCATCGGCTGTTCCGTCCAAGCCCTCCCGATGAACACGACGACGCATTCCGTTTCGACCCAGCCGGTTGGCTCCCCATGAACACGATGAGGATGCGGTTTCTCCGTTCCAACCCAGCCATGTACACAAGCCCTGGCTGTACGTATGCGTGAATAGACGTTCGAGACCCCGCCCGTATGTATGTACGTGGCCGTATTTTCTTTCTTGCACCCTGGCCGTTGTACGTACGTGTACATGCTACGTGCGCGCCTCTACTATGACACATGCGCTCCTCTACATCGACCAGTATGTACGTACACGTTCGCGACCAGAATGACAACGCTACGTACGCTTCGACCAGGTGGGTCCTGACTGTCAGACACTTCCTTGTGTGCGAAGATGTAGCTGATGGGTCCCAGCAGTCAGGGGGCGAATCATTTTTTTGCCCGTAATATGGACGCACTTCCTTACATGCAAAGATGTAGCTGGTGGGCCCAACAGTCAGGGGGAAAATATTTTTTTCACGAAATACGGTGGCCCGTCCGGTGGGTCCCTGCTGTCAGGTGGAGGAGTCATTATTTTCTGCGTAATAAGGAGGAACTTCCTTGCTGCGGCCATGGACCCCGCTGTCAGCTGACGGTGTCCTGGACTAGGGGTACTCACCATATCGTCTCCCGATCTCTTGGATTAAGCCGAGGACCCCCAGGGCCGTTTACTCATGGACCAGTTCGGACAGCTCCTGCCGCATACAAGGAAGACTCCACAAGACTTGGCGCCCAAGACAAGGACTCTCCTAAACCCTAGGCCTTCGGTGTCTTATATAAACCGAAGTCAGCTAGTCAATAGACAATCTCATATTCATGACTACAATCTCGTGATAGATACATGTACTCTGTACTACACCCATATGAATACAATCAAAAACAACATGTAGGGTAGCCCGAAGCTGGGTAAAACACCGTGTCCATGTTACCATTGCTCCAAGACGCCTAGCTTAGGACCCCTACTACAAGATACGCCGGATATTGGACCGACATTGGTGCTTTCATTGAGAGCCTACTGGGTGGTCGTCACGGATCGATGGGAGTAAGAATCAACCATCAGGTGATATTTTTCCAGTATTGATCTATTTCACGTATATTATCTTCTTCTTTTTTTCTGGCAAATTATTGCCCTCGGCTTGCAACTATGTTTGCAGAACTATAATTAGGTTAGAACTTCTCGGGCGGCGGCTCTTGGCAAGACATTAGACCGCTGGGGTTCGGAAGCCAGATCGCTTCGCAATCGATCCGAAGTGGACATAGGCGCCGGCGAAGATCCGTGCTCTCTAGAAATCGCAGGAGCGGCCGTAGACCGAACAGACACGGTGCCCAAAACCAATCTGGTTGACTGCTGCAAATTGGTTGCAGAGTTTGAAGGGGTCACGCGTCACGTTGATTTGCATGTCTGCCGCTGGGGGACAAAGCACGCGGAAAGGCGCCAGGGAGGCTCTTCCCCCCTTTTTTCCTTTCTTTAACCTATAGTAGTATTAAGTGAAAAATTCAAAATAAACCTTGAACTTGTAGGCAAAAGCTAAATCAAATCCTGAACTCTCAATCCCTGAAATTAGCACACCAAACTCTCCGATCCCGGTCTATTTTGAACCTTATGAGGATTTAACCGGTATTCGCTGAATTGGGCCGGCCCATTAACGTAGTTGCTCGCGCTGCTCCGATTTTTCTTTGTGTTTTATTTATCTTTTCTTTCGTTTTTCTTTGTTTTTCTTCTGTTTTTGTCTTCATTATACTTTTGTTTTTTCTCTGGTTTTTCTTTCTTCGTTATAATTTTCTCTTTTTTTATTTTCTTCACATTGTTTGTTTTTTGATTTTAAATGTCACAAGCACATTTTTTAATTCTTTTTGAATCACACGTATATTTTTTGCACTGTAAAGTTTGTTTTGAAATGCCACATACATTTATCCAAACTCGTGATATTTTTTAGATGTCACAAAAATATTCTTTACACATTTGGTCAGGTTTCAAAATTTGTTTCTAGTTTTACAATTTTCAAAAGGTGTTCACATTCTTCAGGTTTCAAAATGTGTTCGCTTTTTCGAAATTGTTTTTTTAAGTATTCAGAATTTTTAAAAAGTGCTCACACTTTATAAAATGTCCGGACATTTCCAAAATTGTTTATGTTTTGAATATTTATTTGCCCCTAAAAAATAGTTTCAAAGTTCAATGCTTGGTTAGGCACGTACCCGATGTGATAATTCAACGTACTTGCAGATTAGTAGCAAGCTGCGTGCTCCCAAAGTTAAGCTAATTAGGACCGCTGGTTAGGCACGTACCTGGGCAGCGTTGGTTCCATGGCCGGCCAAAAGCAGCACCCACGCAACGGCGACGAGAACAATTAATTTAGCCATCGTCGCCTCGGCTAGTTTGCTTTGTGCTCAATAATGTACGTGGTGATGAGGAGAACACGCCACACATGCGCTTATATATAGATAGAGGCCGGTTTCATCCTGATAAATTTGGAAATGTTGGCTACTTGTCGGTACTAGTGGCTAGCGGGATGAACTCCACTCGGCCAGGTTCCAAGTTTGACTCTGACTGAGTAGTTTTTGTCACATCACGCTTTAAGGAAGTGAAGAAATACATTTTACGTCACGTGTTAAGAAAAAGAAATAAAAACTCGCTCCGTGCCTGATGGGCCGCCCAGTCGAGTCCACAGCTAACAATCCCGGGATTTAACATGCCACATCGATAATCCCTGTTTGGAAACTCACTTAAGATTGAAAATAGACCGGGATCAAAGAATTTGATGTGCTGATTTCCGGGATTTAAAGTTTGGGGTTTGATTTAGCCTTCGTTTAGAAGTTTAGGGTTTATTTTAGACTTTTTCCTAGTATTAACGTTGCGGCTCGTGGACCTCCACCTCTAAGACTAGCCACAATGGAGAGTAACATATACTAGTAACATACACATATCCCTAGACTATGTTACTACCTCAATAATGGGTAGTAACATGAGTGTGGTAACATGCAAAGCTTCATTTATTAGGTTATAGACTCATATTGCATTGGAACATGTGATGTTACAGTAACTAGCTAAGTTACTAGTACTACATCTCTCCTCATTAACTCGTTGCCACATAAGCAAATTTGCTGAGTTGGACTCGATGTTACTACCGAAGTTACTCCCATTGTGACTAGTCTAATTGAACGTGCATAAGACAAGCACTAACGCACTAGTACTAAGGAGGTGTTTGGTTTAGAAGTCCTAGGACCTTTTCTAGTCCCAGGGACTAATAAAAAAAGACTCTCTAGTAGAGTCTTTTTCTAGTCCCTGTAAAAAAAGTCCCTCCCGTTTGGTTCCTAGGGACTTTTTAAGGACTTTTTCTAGTCTCCGGGACTAAAAAGTGCCTGAACCAAACACCCCCTAATTCGGCTGAGTTTTGCCTCATGTGAAGCTCCAGAGCGCCGTGGGTAGCACTCGCACGGCGTTCAAGGTGCTCTTTACCTTGAACTTTTTGTACGAGCATATTTGTCTCTTGGAAAAGATGTTCTCCGCTGGCTTGTTTTGCTTTGTTTTGGCAGAAACTTTTCAGGGGTGACGCTTCATATGGAGTTCTTCGTCCACTTGTTTTGAGGCGACCCGACGTGGCACTGCCGCATCGACATTGTCATCGCGTCACTCAACCGAGCCGATGTCAACAACGCCCATCGAGGCCGAAGACAGTCACAGGGAGGTTTGACCTTTTTTCCTTTCTCTCTCTTTATCTTACTTAATTAAGCCTGGAGGTCCATCATACTTTTTGCTAATGGTTTGTCTTTCATGCACTTCCCGTGATGCAACGAGTACTACTATAGATGTGGCACATTCACCGAGACTTGATTGATGCCACGAGCTAGTCTACCAAGTGACTCCCGTGTGAAGCTATATAGTAATCACTTTGGGGTAGTTCTCTCACTGCTATGGCTATATCCGAATCAGGTGCTATTCTTCCTTATATACTGTATATTATATTTTCTGTCGGTGTGCACTCTTGTGCATATACACACAACTTTTTTTTTGAGAAAATTTCCGATCTATTCATCTTCAATCATGGCAGTACAACGAATACCAGAAATAATAGAAATCACATCCAGATCCGTAGACCACCTAGCGACAACTACCGGCACTGAAGCGAGCCGAAGGCGCGCCGCCGTCATCGCCCCTCCATCGCCGGAGTCGGGCACAACTTGTTGTAGTAGACAGTCGGGAAGTCGTCGTGCTAAGGCCCCGTAGGACCAGCGCACCAGAACAGCAACCGTCGCAGATGAGGAATAACGTAGATCAGAAAAAACCAATCCGAAGACACACGAACGTAGACGAACAACGACGAGATCCGAGCAAATACACCAAAGATAGATCCGCCGGAGACACACCTCCACACGCCCACCAACGATGCTAGACGCATCGCCGGAACGGGGGCTAGGCGGGGAGACCTTTATTCCATCTTCAGGGAGCCGCCACCGTCTCGTCTTCCTGAGCAGGACACAAACCCTAGCAAAACTGAAAGAAACGATTAAAAACGGAGCCCTCCCGCCGACCCTTGCCGAGATCCACTGCGCCCCCATGACCCTAAGGCCATCGGAGAGGAGGCGGACCTGCGGCGGCGGCAGCGGGAGGCAAAAACCCTAGCTTTTTGTGGAGGAGAAGGAGGAGGCGGCGGCTACACGCCTGTAGGTGCGTTTTTAGCCAAAACTGTTTCTGCATATACACACAACTGTTTGGCCTATCCGACGCCGCATTTGGAGCTCGGACCATCCTGCGAGTTCGGACTTTGTCACCTCATCGCGCCGACGCCCTGTGTCATCATCGACCTTGCGCCAGGCCAAATCTCCTTTAATAATTCATTTTACCTAAGTAATTTTGTGCAGAAATTTTCTTTTTTTATTTTGTTATTATTATCTGTCTTGTGCTACTTCATGCATGTAGACGGTGTCATGGCGGACCGATGTCATCATCCCGCCTGCGTCGACCAAGTTTTGGGGTTACCTCGGCGCGCGTCCCTCTGCCGACATCTCCGTGCGGCCACTCCTCCGTGCCGACCTCGGCGCTCAAGCCATGTTTATTTAATTATTTACTTCGCTTGAGTTAATTAAGCAGAAGAAACCTTTTTTAAAAAAAGGGGTATATTATTACTATCGTTACTTGTTAGTACCTTTGTCTTGCACTATTTTTATGTGCATAGGTAATCAACTTCGACTGCGTCACGCGATCAACTATGTGGGCCGATGTCGTCGTCCTGCCTGCACCGATCAAATTGTGGTGTCGCTTCAATGCGTGTCCCTGTGTGAACCAACTTCAACCGTGCTATGTCGCCACTTCGTCAAGCCGAGCTCTTTTCTCGGACACTTCGGAACTGGCTTGGGGGCTAGGACCTCGGCCAGGCCAGGACTATGTCTTCGTCCCGCCATAAGTCCGAACCTCATAATCAACACCGAGCACACTAACCAGCTAAGTCGTTTTTCATGCTCAAAAACTTTCAGTTTTAAATTTTGTCCGGTTCGACCAAGCATTATGTTGTTTTGGCAAAAGTTGTTTGTGAAAAATTTTCTTGTCATAACTTTGTTTGTGACACACAAATTCAAATACCCCGTTTATTTGGGGGCTTCCTTTATGAAGCTTTTCCTCTTACATATGATTATACTTGTACGGCTTTGTTCCTTGTTCGTGTATTACGCCACAATATGCACCATATTGACTTAAGTGTTCTGCAAGCTGGGTTGCCTGGCTCCTGTGTTTACCCCTACGTTCCCGATTGTTCGGCTAGGGAGTAAGGGAGCACCTCTGCGATTGTCATGATCGGGTCATCCGAGCTCGGACCTTAGACTGGGTGAAGCCGAAAGCTAGCGCTCTTATTGTTTTCAATCATGGTCGGCACACAACGAAACTCATGAGTACAAAAAATCTATTGCACAAGTCTCATAGTGACAATGAGCAACCGAAGAAAGGTATCGATGGAGGTACTATTTTCTTCGAAGATGCTTCTTACACTTCGTCAGTAATATAGCATAAGTTCCATGAGCGCGCTTTGTCTATTACAGCCTTATGGCATGATTGCCTGGTTATTGGAAACAACATTGATATTCTCGACAGGTGGAGTACATAACACTTTTCGGTCCTTGACCGAAGAGGGAGAAACCGACGGTCGGTTAAGACGCGTTTAAAGTTCGGGTGAGCATAGATATGATATAAGTACTCCGGTACATACAATCATTATACATAAAATTCTTCTACCCAAGTCACTTGGGGTCTCTTAAATTTACATGAGCCATTTTATAATCAGTGTTTTCTTCTTGGTCGTTGCAAAGTCTTTTTCTATCACTCCCTTTTTCAATGCGAGTGTGTGGTCAATAGCTGAAGAGCATAATTTCTCTCTCAAAGCCGCTAGAGTTTAGTTTGCTAAACTGGCCTAATGAGAAGCACTCCGCCTTTGGGATAGGAGGTTCAAGCCGTAGGCTGACCCGCTTGAAGTCTTGAGATAGGATGTGTCATGTTAAAACACAACAGAAGCACAATTTTTTTCTCTCTAAAGACCAATTTTCGGATTGGCACCGAACACTTGATATTGTTCGGATGTCAAGTTTTTACTGACATTTTTTGGTTTTCCAAGCTTATGGCACTTTTAAACTATTTGTGTGTTTTCAACATAAGTTTTGCAGTGCAACGCCGGACACCTATAGGGATTCGGCAAAAACATTCTTGGATATTTCTATATATGCATTGGTTTCAAATTGTGTCTTCAGTCAATAGTTGGGTTACCCGGCCCCTGTACTTGCCTCCTATGTTCTGCTTTGTTCGGCTAGGTGTGCAAAGGGAGAACCACTGCGATTGTGCTTCCAGCTCGCATGGTTAAGCACCTCAGTGGAGAAAGCCGAAAACTGACTGTCATAATAAGCGTAAACTGGTCAGCGATCCGATGACTGTGTTAAACTATAACATCAATGGAGGTCACCCCATGTTAAACGATGGGCCGTTCTTAACATTGGCCGAAGTGTTAACGGCTTGACCTTGGTTGTTGTCGAACACTAACCGAGGGCTAGTAGCTGGCTCCCAACTTTAATACACGAGGGCTGCCTTCCGTGATCATCGTTATAAAGCCATAAATATGCATCAATTTGACTTCAGATTTTGGCCAAGCTGGGTTGCCTGGCTCCTGTGCTCACTCCTACGTTCTCGATTGTTCGGCTAGGTGGTAAAGGGGGCACCTCTGTGATTGTTACTGCCGGGTCATCCGAGTTAGTACCTCAGACTGGGTGAAGCCAAAAGCTACCAATCTTAAAGTATCACATTGGTTGGCAATGATGGAAGTAATTTTGGTTCATTAATACCATAGAGTTTGGGAACTTTCCCCGAACTAAAACCTCAATATTTTCTCCTGCATTGATCGGAGGCGAGGTTTCATGATCATGGTTGGCATGACAACCCAAAGAAAGGAACCGATAGCGGGATTATTTTCTTTGTAAGATGTTTCTTACAATATAAAGTAATATAACATATCTCTTCGCGTACCTTTGTTTATAAAACCGTATGGCCGGATTGCCTTGTTTGTCGTAAATCTTTGCCCTTGTCAAGGCTTTATAAAGTGGGACAAACACTCCCCGGCTACTGGCCTAGGAGGTTGAAGCCGATGGTCGGTCAACAAAGTTTTGTATAATGCGGATTCGAGTATTAATGATGTAGAGTACTTGGATACGTAGAATCATTACACATAATTTGTGATTTTACTTCAGACATCGATCCTTAATTCGGCCACCCGTGCCCACATTAAGGCCCGGGGCTACTGGGCTTCGTGCTTATCATTTACAAATATTTAAGGGGTACATCAATCCCCTGATCTGGTGTTGCCACCCGACCAGTGTCTCGGGGGCTACTGCATTGACAATCCAATGTAGAAAATTTAAAGTGCAATATAGTGTTCGAGGAGATTATTATCCTCAGGTTGGTCGGCCGCACCCAACCTGAGTCTCGAGGACTTTGCACACCGCGTTTCTATTCCTAAGTATGCTGCCGAGCTGGGAATTAATCCTTAGGCTGATTTTATGAATCGACCTGAGTCTCAGGGGCTACTAGGATCAGCGGTTTGATTTTTTCCTTCAGGTGCATCCCGGATATTAGGCCAACACACACCTTGAGGGCTACTAGCTATACATCTCGGCAAAGATTACATTACACAATTCGAAATAAATTCATAAAAATCAGCCCATGGCCGAGGTAGTGCACCACCTCGGATACAGTCCGGCGTTGGTGCTCGGCTACAATAGACACCCCGGAAGCAGTCCAACATAAAGCTCGGACGCCAGTGGCTGGCTCCGTAGAGGGCATTTCTGGCATTAAGCTCAGCTAAACTCCTTCGACTTTTTTGAGCCAAGGTGATCAATGACACCTCGGATATAGTCCGACGTTGGAGCTCGGATACTCTCCGGCGTTGGAGTTTGGATTCAGTCCGGCGTTGGAGCTTGGATATAGTCCATCATTGGTGCTCGGCTGCAAAAGATACCTCAAATGCAGTCCGATGTTGGATCTCAGATGCAAGAGGACACCACCGCACGGGGACAACTTCAAACCCGAGGTGGGCGTAAAAATAACAAGGCATTGATAAAGGCCGAAGACTTAATGGGCTCCTCGGATACCCGATGTGTGAACTCTTCAGATTTAGCTCGGCAATCCTTAAGATAGATGATGGGAAGATTTGTTGAACTAGTTTTCAAGACCGACGACTAAAGACGAAGAGCAGTTCGGAAGAACCGAGGAGCGTCCCCAACTTGAAGACCGGTTCAGGGGGCTACTGACGTTGTCCTGGACTAGGGGGTACTCACCATGTCATCTCCCGATCTCTTGGATTGGGCCGAGGACCCCCAGGGCCGTTTACTCATGGGCCAGTTCGGACAGCTCCTGCCGCATACAAGGAAGACTCCACAAGACTTGGCGCCCAAGACAAGGACTCTCCTAAACCCTAGGCCTCCGGTGTCGTATATAAACCAAGGCCAGGCTAGTCAATAGACAATCTCATATTCATGACTACAATCTCGTGGTCGATACATGTACTCAGTACTACACCCATATGAATACAATCAAAAGCAGCATGTAGGTATTATCTCATCAAGAGAGCCCAAAGCTGGGTAAAACCCTGTGTCCATATTACCATCGCTCCAAGACGCCTAGCTTAGGACCCCTACTACGAGATACGCTAGATATTGAACCGACATCCGCCTCTCCACGTATAGTACCCTTCCGATGGAAGTCGTTCCTTGACCATGTTGACCACGCCGCGTTCCGTTGCATGCATGCGTCCATGGGCATGGTGCGTTCCCACTGTCAGCCTCTCACGTACAGTCATCTTTTGATGACTCTCGGTTGTTGACCATGTTGACCACACCGTGTCGAGCGCACCAAGGCCGATGGACGACGGTGAGGCCCCAGACTGGAACGACCCAGAGATGGGGAAGATGCGGCAGCGGAGTCATAGATGGAGAGGAGAGGGAAACTTGACTGGTTCTAGTGCGCGACAGCATTACTGCGGTGCCGCCCACGGGAGACAGGAGCAAGAACAGAGGTTGAAGAAGGAGCACGGTTGTTGGATTAACATCCAATGGTTCAGCTTCTAGAATCATTTGTGGATTAAGTTGACAAAGCCCTGCGTACACGTCCGCTTAGTAGGCCCACAAGTCAGCCACCAAATCTGACGAGTCCCAGCTGTCAATGGGAGGAATAATTTTTTTCGCATAACAAGGAGGCACTTCCTTCCGTGCGAAGATACAGCCAGTGGGTCCCAGCTTTCAGGGGGAGGAAACATTTTTTTAGCTTAATAAGTGGAACTTCCCTTGTGTGCGACCATGGACCTCATGGGTCCCAGCCGTTAGGCTCTCCACGTACAGTCCTCTTCCAATGACTCTTGTTTGTTGACCATGCCGCACCGAACGCAGCGAGGCGGTAGACGACGGCGAGGCCCCGGACAGGAACGACTCGGAGATGGGAAGACGCGGCAGTGGAGTCGCAGATTGAGAGGAGGAGAAGGGTTATAACTGGTTCTGGTGCGGCGTGGGGCTGCAGTCGATGGAGAATAACAGGAGGTGTGGAGGGGTGGAGGGATAGCCTGGCCGGCGGTGGGGTAGCGCTTCGCAGCGATGCGTGCTAAGCAGAGTCACTAGCCGCCGGAGGCCGGACCAGGCGGTCCCGGCGACGCTGGAGGAAGAAGACGAGAGATTGAAGGTGCATGCCGGCTGTTGGATATAAATCCAATGGCTGTGGATGTCATAATCATTTGTTGACCAAGTTGACAATGCCCTGCGTAGGCTTCGACCTATTGTCCCACATGTCAGCCTGCAAAAATATTGGGCCATATATTTAACCCATGTTTTCTAGAATGTACAGTCCATTTGCTGGGCTAGGTGAACAAATAATTTCATGTCAATGCGGCCCATTTATATTTTCTAAGAAATCCCAACCCATTTGCACTTCCTTGAAATACACGAATAAGCTGGGCTCGTTCTATATATAATGTTATGTTAAAAGGAGCAATTAATATCAAAAAATAAATCGGAGAGGCACATTATATATATAAAAAATTAACAAATTAGCGATTTATTGCTCAAAATAAAAATGAGAGCGTTATTATTACATTGGTCCTTAAAATCTTCACAAGCTTTTTTACGCAATCACCAGGATTTTCCTTGCCTGTGAGTAAAAAACAACCAGGATTTTCCTTGCCAACTTCTGTTAAACATTTACTTTTATAAGTTAATAACACGTGGGATGTTTTTATAATGTATATATAAGTCTCTATAAAATATATGATAATAGTAATAATATAAATATATATAATGTGGTTAGAAGGGAAAACATAAATTAGACACATCATTATTATTCTTATATATAGATAAATAGAACAGAGACATGCATTTTATTAAAAAATACATTGGGCTACCGATCTTTAAGAAAAATCCCATAGGCTGGTATGGGCCTCAAAAAATAAGTTGAAACCACTGTCTCCATATGTCGTGGGCTACGCATGTTAAAAACAAAACCTAGGCCTAGCTAATACTTGTTCGCCCTCTGGAAAAAAATGATACGAGATAGATCCCTGAGCGAACTGGCTTAAAGAGGGGGCCGACAGCACGACTGAAGAATCACATTAGGAGTGATTTTTTTCTTCAGTGGATGGATCTCGATGGCCTTTTTTTACTTGCCTCTGCACCATACAACTTGTATTTTTAGCCTCCCAGTCTGTCGGATTAAGGGATCCACAAACCCTTGAGAGGTTTGAACTCTGGGGTGCTTGCGGAGATCTCAACCTACCCAGCCTGCCTACTCGCGATCCTCCTAAGCCTAGCACGTCAAGCTCAAAGGGACAAAGGAACACAACACTTTATCCTAGTTCGGACCACCTTGCGGTGTAGTACCCTACTCCAACGTTTTGGTGGATTGCCTCGGAGGGCTGAGGATGAACTAGTACAGTGGATGAACTGACCTCAGGAGGAGAGGTGTTCTTGAGCTCGTGGGAGCTGATGAGGTGTGAGCTAGTTCGGCTTGTCTTGTCTCTATGGTGGTGGCTAGGTCCTATTTATAGTTGCCTCGGTCCTCTTCCCAAATGTGGCGGGAAGGGATCCCACAACGGCCGGATTTGAAAGGGGACAAGCAGTACAACTTATCCTGACAAAAGTAGTCTTCGCTTGCGAAAAGCTTCTGGTCGTGACGCTGCGGTGGGCTCATCGATGACCTCCATCCTGCCTTCCTAGCGGTCTTGGTCTCGTTGCACCAGAATGGAAACCTTTGGCTGATTCGTCGGGACTCTGGGCCTGTGGCTTGCCTCCTTTGCACCGAAGAGGAAACCTGCGCTCTACGCCCGCCTAGGCCCGCCTGGCCTTGGTCCACTACGAAAAAATACACTTCGATGATGATACGTGTTTGTCACAGTAGGTCACGGTTTTGTCATGCATGTACATCCATGACGATTTTATGACAGAATCAAGATAGTCATACCTGTGCTATCGTAGAAGTGTTCTATGACATTACCAAAATTATCATCATGGAAGTGTCCACTTCCATGACAATAAATCGCGCGTCACAGAAGTGCTTTCGTCAAGGGTGACCGACACGTTGCATCCACCGTAACGGACCGCCGTTAAGCTATCGGGTCCAGTTTTGGATTCGATAACCTGTTAACAGCCCGGACCAATGGGGATTTTCCACGTGTAAAATCATCATTGGCCACAGGAAACACGTGTTGCCTCACCGTTGGGACAGATGTCATCCACTCATTGGACAGGAGGCACCTATGATAGGTCGACACGTGGCACGGCCCAACAGTGGCCCATTCCGGTGAAAAAGGCCGACCCAGTAAAAATTAGCAGGCCGGTCCATATAAGACCTACTTGTGTCAGGTCCATTTAAGCCCACGGCCCATACGAGATGTGCCAATTTGGCCCGTCAATGGCCCGTTAAAGATTTTACACCATTGCAGCCCATCGTCAGTTCGAGCCCGTTAACAGCCCGCTATATATTTGGGCTCAATATCGGCCCGATGAGATTTCGGCCTATTAACGACCCATTTAATGGATGGGCCAATTTCCAGGATGTACATCTTTCGGCCTTTTAGCGACCCATTTAAATGTTGGGCTAATTTCCGGCCCGGTGTGTCTTTCAGCCTGTTGACGGCCCATAAATCTGATGGGCCATTTGTAGTCGGACCTGAGTTTCGGCCTTTTAGCGGCCCATTTAAGTGTTGGGCCAATTTCTGGCCCGGTGTCACTTTCAGCCTATTGACGGCCCATAAATCAGTTGGGCCATTTGTAGTCGGACCTGAGTTTTGGCCTTTTAGCGACCCATTTAAGTGTTGGGCCAATTCCCGGCCCTGTGTGCCTTTCTGCCTAGTAACGGACCATAAATGAGTTGGGCCATTTGTAGTCGGACCTTAGTTTTGTCCTTTTAACGGCCCATGCCCTTCATTGTCCAATACCAGCCCGGTTTCTCTTTCGGCTTGCTAAAGGCCCACAACACAGTTGGGCCATTTACAATACGACCTGACTTTCGGCCTCTTACCGGCCCATGCTCTTCATGGTCCAGCACAAGCCCGCTGTCTCTTTCGGCCTGCTAAAGGCCTACTGTATAGTTGGGCCATATGTAGCCCAAACTTAGTGACGGCCTGTTAATGTCCTGTGAAATAAATTGGGGCCACCTGTTGCCAGCTTTGATGTTGGCCTATTAACGACCCGGGAGGTAAGAGGGCCAACCATTAACTTTTGGCCTAGTAACGGCCCATTAACTTAATGGGCCCACTAAAGTTCGTACATGTCTTTAGGCCAAATTAGATAATTTGAGCCCATTACGACGAGCAATTATGCACAGGACCAAAACAGATCAAGCAAAGGTATGGCATACAGGGAATAACGTTGCACATCCAGCATATATTACAGGAAATTACATCCACCGGGCAATCAAAGATTGATGCGAGTGCAAACAAATGAGCAGAACCTAACCATCTACAACGTCACAATCTGCAACCTCAGCACAGATGATGCCCATAAGAATGTGGGCAAGTTCTTGCTGCTTTGCTACACTGTCTCTGAAAACATTGATCAGTTGTTGTGTCGCACGACTCTGCAGCTCTGATTCATCCACCATTTCCATCATTGCTTTAGCCATTAATTGGTTCAAAAACATGCATTTATTATGTTGCATTCGAGACAGAGGATACTGAACAGATTCAGATGGCGATTTTGGCAGGCTTGTATTATTGATAGTGGAGAGTGTCTCGACCACTGCATCATAACATAAATTAGGACGGGAACCAAACAGATTAATCATGAGTTATTGCCATATTACCTGGCCTAGATTTACTGGAAAGAAACAATGGGGTTGCCTTGCTGTTTTCAGAGTTTGTCTTCTTATCTTCAGCAGCCTGCACAAAATTAACACACTAGCATTGCTATCATTGGCCAAGTCAGATAATAGGAAAGCAACATTGACACAACGAACGTTTGGGCAACTAGCCTACACCAAATTAACACAATATGGCACATCTATCATCAGCCAGGTAAGGTAATACAAAAGCAACATTGACACAATGAATGAATGGGCAACCAGAGAAGCACTACAATTCAGTAATGTGTGTGATATGAGATAGTATATTCATGCAGCTCAGTATGCAAAACTACCAGGCAGTTTTCCTTGCAAAAATCAACATTGGCGCCTTTAACATTTTGCTACAACTAATTTTACTTTAGATAAAGGTTAGATTCACGCCGATTAACAAAATACACGCTGATGTAAAAATATAGTGATATACAACAGGTACTTACATCAGCATTGGAGCACAGAGAATTCCCACAAGATATTTTCCTCGAATACGATCCCAATGGAGGAAGTCTTCTATCGTTTAACCTTGTTTTCTAAAAGAGAGATGGGTAAGAAACATGTAGAAAATATGATCAGAATGCTATAAATTTCATGATGCGAGGATACGCACACACTTCTTAGAATGGAGTTAACATTCTTTTGCTGGACTGGAGCGGACTAGTTCTTTGGCCACTGGAATCTGCTTATTATCAGTGGGAGTTGGGTTTCTCTATGCTGGAGCAGTATCTATAAAAACTGGAGTTGGTTTATTATCTCCTGGCGTTTGGATCTTTTGCAAAGGCCTTGTTTGTAACCCTTCAGATTCTAACATAGTTATCTTCCCCTTGCATGCCTTGTATAGAAGAATGGTGCTTTAATTATAAAACATGCGACAACAGAGAGATGGAATAGGTACTGAAGAATAGAAAGGCATGACATATTGACATGTATTCCCTCCATCCAGAAATAAATGGATGGGTCTAGCGTATTTCAGTTCTAGATACATCCAGTTTTATCCATTTCTGCGACATATAATCCAGACGGAGGGAGTATGATGTAAGAGCTAGGGATACAACAGGATAACACAGTAAAAAAACACTGAAAAACCCACTGCAGAACCAAAGTATTCAAACCCACTGATATGAGATAGTACACTCATGTAGCTCAGGATGCAAAACTACCAGGCAGTTTTCCTTACAAAAATCAACATTGTGGCCTTTGATCATACATTTTACTACAACTAAATTTAGATCAGATAAAGGTTGGATTCACGCCGATTAACAAAATACATGCTGATGTAAAAATATACTGATATACAATAGGTACTTACATCTACATTGGAGCATAGAGAATTCCTGCAAGAATCTTTCCTCATAAATGATACCATTGCAGAAATTCTTCTATCTGTTAAGCTTATTTTCTAAAAGAGAGATGGGTAAGAAACATGTAGAAAATATGATCAGCATGCTATAAAATTTCATGATGCAAGGATACGCACATGCTTCTTAGAATGGAGTTGACATATTTTTTCTAGACTGGAGCGGGCTAGTTCTTTGGCCACTGGAATCTGCTTATTATCAGTAGGAGTTGGGTTTCTCTGTGCTGGAGCTGTATCTATAAAAACTGGAGTTGGTTTATTATCTCCTGGCGTTTGGATCTTTTGCAAAGGTCTTGTTTGTAACCCTTCATATTCTAACATAGTCATCTTCCCCTTGCATGCCTTGTATAGAAGAATGGTGCTTTAATTACAAAACATGCGACAGTAGAGAGATGGAATAGGTACTTAAGAATAGAAAGGCATGACATATTGACATATATTACCTCCATCCAGAAAAAAATGGATGGGTCTAGGAGTATTTCAGTTCTAGATACATCCTTTTTAATCCATTTCGGCAACATGTAATCCGGACGGAGGGAGTATGGTGTAAGAGCTAGGGATACGACAGGACAACACAGCAAAGAAAACACTAGTTGAATGTAAAACTGTATGCTAGCGGAATACGTACAGAAATAACTAAGGCAACATACACGTGTATGATTGGGAAAATAAGATGGCATTGCAACAGAGCACTAGAACAACACTTCAATGTAAAAAAACATGGTATGGTAGACAGATGAAGTACATACTGATGAATAACAATGCATAAGATATTCAGAAGCATGATGTCCAAATTAAGCAGATGGCATTGCGATAGAGTAGAATGACAATACTTGAATTTCTAAACATGTTATCATGAATGGAATAGATACTAAAAAACAGGAAGGCATGACATATTTACATGCATGCTCAGCATGCTAAGCACATGGCATTGCAACAGAGTAGATACACTCCAGGACATTATATGCATGTTGTACCCATATCACAGGCCAAGTTAGAGCAAGGACCTTGTGGGGTGAAGAGGATTCATCATCTTTCTGCAAGTCTTCCGAAGAACTGCCTTTACATGTTCCATCATATTGGGTATCATTGACATCAAGTTTATTGGCCTTTACATTGCTCTGTGAGGTTCTTATGGATATATCAGTGTGTGCAATTATATCTGACATGCATGGAAGACAACTAGTAGTTAGATTTATGTAATGAGTGCCTGTAGGAGACGACATAAATAGTAGGACTCGGGTTACTAGCAGCAACAGGTCTCATAAACTAAAGGGAGAACACAGATGAAAGCTACAGAATATGTATCATTTGTACTCGAGATTAACTAGATGGCACACAAAAGTATTAAAGAACAACATAGGTAATACTAGAAGTGGTATAATACTATAATCACCAGCCTGTGGGATAGCATTGGTTGATGGATGATAACTATAGAACATCGTTACCTAAAGAACAAGTATCTTAGCTGAACTATGGAACATCGTTAACTCCTGAACAAGACCCGTAAGAGATCAACATGAATATACAGTGAAATGTGATGATCTATTTTCCATGCTTAGATGAATAAGAAAGCCATAAATGTTGCACACAAGTAAGATGAGGGTACAACCTATCTGGCTGCCATCCATAGGAGTGAGCATCATGTGCTGACCTGTCGATGGCCCTGCAGTTGTTGTGGGTGTCCATGTCGGGCACGCGCATTCGATGCAGGGAACTGTTGAGTGGGGACTATATCTCCCTTCTGGTGTATGCTTCCCTTGTTGGAGCAGTTGCGGTGAGTCAGAAGACGGTGTGTCTGAAGATGCAGATAACACATAATGTTAAGAATGACATATCTCTTTGATCTGAAGAAATACACTAAGAGATCAACAACAAGGTACGAGAGTTGTCACACGTCTATTGACTGAAGACTAAATTGGGGTCACACGATTTTATTTTATTTTGGTACTGTCCGATCTACGCCAGATGGCTTGATGGTCGTCTTGTGCCTCCCGGCTGACAATGCTCGGAATCTTCCCCGAAGAGCCAGCGACCAACGATAGAGCAGACTGCCTCTACCGTCCGTGGCCCCGGCCAAAACCCCGCTCCCCGCCCCACCGCACTGCGGTGGTTGCGCTGCCCTGGGCCAATCCACAAAGACTCCCCGTCATCTAGATCCGGTGGCGGTAGTACCTTCAACCCACTCAACTCTAAAAGATAGCCATCTAAGCGCTACTTCCGCAGCAAACTTGCGGCCCCGCACCCTTACGTCAGACACCAGCCAACCGGCAGCCTAGGAGCTCCACCGCCTCGAGGGGTGCTGCTTCCCATTGGGAATCGATTGGCCCAGAATAAAAATTCAGACAACTGAAGCCTAAATAAAGTGATTTGAGATGAGGGTGCGACCTATCTGGCGGCATGGTGAAGTAGACAGGTCTAGCTGCCGAGTCGGTCAGGCCGGCGCGGTGGCGACCGGTGGCAGGGAAAGAGCAATGTCGCGACGGTCGACAGCTACGGGAAAGCAGCGCCAGGACTATAGACGGATCTGAAGTTGGAGCCGCTCCGGCGCCGTGAACAATGGTGGGGGTGAATAAGCTCTGGTATGGTTCACGCGGCCGTCGTCGAGGCAGCACCAGCAGCATGGAGTAAGAGGCACATGACCCAGTGCACGACGGCAAATGGACAACGTCTCCGGCATTGGGGAGGAGGGTGGCTCTGAAATTGGTGCGGTGGGGGCGCCATGGAGGTGGGGCTGAGGTTTCGCGGCTCGGGAGAAGGGAGCTTCCCGGGGAGAAGGTGATTTGGCGCCCACGGGGTATGAATGGGGGCAGGCAGGGGGGGAATTGGGAGGGGAGTGGAACCATGTCTTACGGACGTATTTGTCTGAAATGTGAGGGGAGTTATAGTTCTACCCTTGCCTATAGGCTTGTCGGTTTGGGTCTATGTACTGAGGGTCGGGGATAGTAGAGTAACTTTGCTTCTCCCCAAATAGTGGGCGGGAGCAATTTCGGGCGAGGAGGGCGTGTTTTGAACTATAGTGGGCGCGAGCGATTTCGGGCGAGGAGAGCGTGTTTTGAAATAGTGGGCGCGAGCTATTTCGGGCGAGGAGAGCATGTTTTGCTGACCATGGTTTATGAATTATTCGGCACATGTCATTTCGGCCGAGGAGAAGGCGCGCTTGGATGAAGTTACGAACCTACCCTCGATGTACAACATGCCAATTGATGCGTGTCCCACATAGGACGGTAATTTCGCGTCTCCCATTTATTTGCTCGGGCGAATTCCACCGAGCAGAGAGGATGTTTAATGATTCGTTCAAATTTTGGGAGAACGAGCATCCACGTCTACCTTACCAAGTCGATTCGAATCAAATTTAAAATATTAGCTTGCCACTTCTTTTTTAGATGGAGAGATGATGCTCGGGAGTTATGTGTTTTTACATGCTCGTTGCTAGCGCTTTACTATATGAAAAATAGTTGACCCACTCAAAAACGCGAATCAAACCCAAAATGAAATATCTCGATTCAATGAAATAGCTCGTTCAGTAGGTCAAAATAGTGAACTAAATCCAAAATTGAACACCTCAATCGAGTAGCATGTTGTACAGTATTATAGTACTCCATGAACATGTTGAAAGTCAAATTAATGAACTTGTTTGATATACGCATATATCCGTTCATGTGTGGATTGCAGACAACATGTTCTCCAATTTAAATATTTGAATGCAAGTTTATATCGAAAC